>NW_020536407.1:0-27605 GCF_003426905.1 Ctenocephalides felis | reverse complement strand
AACTATATTTTTGAAATGGCCAGTTGAAAATTTATCTAAATGTCTAAAATTTAATTACACAATTCTTACACATTTCGGGAAGTTCATGCAACTTGGCTTAAGGCTAAATGCCACTTTCAACTAGTTAAATCTTTTTATTATAAACACTATTTTGTTTCAATATTATTTGTGTTAGATTTTTTTATAATATATTTCTATATATAAATTCATATTTTATATTATTGATTTTATAATTTATAGGCGCACACGATTCGTTTTTATAGATTTGATTTTCACCAACTCCAAAAATTTTTAGAATTTATATGACATTTATATTTTTAATTGGAACACATTTTTAGCCTATATTTTCAAATAAAAATAGATTTCGCTCCTGCACGATATCAGGTCGTCCAAAGTGAGAGCTCGAACTCGCCAAATTTACGGGGTGATAGTATTGATCATGACTATGATGAGAAAAATTATAAAAAATATCTCACTTTATTTGTAAATTATGAGCTTTCAAGTGCAACCTGGTAAGCTTTGGTGAAAAGTGAGACCACGGTTATTGTTGTTAATTTTTACTTTTTATTGTTTTTGTTTATTTAAAGTTTAAATTTTAAACCGTAACCGGAAATATCATTTCTATGGCCACAGTTACAGTTAAGTCATACCCACCCAAGTTTTCAAAATTAAGACTTTTATATGTATATTCTAATACCTCAGCAAGGAAATATTTATGAAAATGAGGAAATTCATAACAGTAGAATGAAAAAAACAAATCTTTAAAATTCTATATTTAGGCGCCAATTTTTGAATAGAATAGAAATGTTATTATATTGTTACGGGTGAACATTTTTGAATTCCTTTGATTGCCATTATTAGAATTTTTCGTTATTATTGAATAACTGGAATTAGTGTTCATATAATCTTTTATTTCATTATCTACAACTATTAAATACCAATAAAAATATTTCTACTTAAAATATCAAAATAGTTCACCAGCTATCTTATTATCTCGCAGCAAGACCCCTTGTGTTGCAAATCGCTACGGCCTATTTCACGCCAGGAATATGGGACGCAGACAACAATCGAACCGCAATCAATTGCTAGATTTATTTTATCTATCTTATACAAAAATATCGGCGACAAAATATCATTGTTCAATTTTTCTTTGGTTCATTTCAAAGGTCGAGTAGCGATTTTCACGCCGATTTAGACAGGTGCCTGCTATTGACTTATAATGCTGTCTGTTTGTCAGTATCAAATAAATCGAGGATGAGACAGTAGGGCTGATTTGGGCATAAAATGGACCAATATTATAGCAAGACTATTTTACGTAGCAACGTCATATGAAGTGGTACTAAAAACTGTCAAAATGCTATGTACTTGCTGTGCAGTCAGGCGTTTCACACATAAAATGCAACTTCACTCGTATGTTATTAAGCCACATCACAAAGATACACTTATGATTAGATTCTTTTTTTGACGTTTGTGCGTTTTTATGGTTAAGTTTTCTATCTAAAATGCCTGACTCAACTACATGGAATTTTGACAGTTTTTAGTACCACTTTATATGAAAAATGCTACGTAACATCGTAGACTTGCCATAAAGTTGGTTTATTTTACGCCAGAATCGGCCCATGTTTCAAATTAGCTAAAATATGTGTGTTAAAAATACTTGTATTATCCTTTGGTTGAAATATGTATAAATTTCAGTAAATTTAGGTTTTGTGCAGGTTATTTTGTTATGTAATACTTGTTGCATCTTTAATTTGTAGTAAAAACAATCTATATTTTATTGAATACATATTTTATGTATTTAATAAAATAATTGTGAATTTGTAATATTTCATACAATTGAACGTTTTAATGAAATATAGCACCCATACACACACACACACATATATATATATATATATATATATATATATATATGTGTTGTGTGTGTGTGTGTGTGTTATATTTTATTAAAACGTTAATTCTCAATTAAAAAATTCTCTGAAAGTTTTAGCTCTTAATATTAACTTTTAGATGGTGCGCAATTCAATCAAACTTTGTATGGAAATAGCATGAATAAAATTTTGAACTTGTATTCTTATTTTTATTATTTTGTTTTTTATATTTTTAACTGTAAAGGGATATATACATGGTGTCCCAGACCGTGATGTCAAACCGAAACGTGATGATAGTATTGACCTTAACTGTCCTGAAAAAAATTTACAAATAAAAAAATTATTTGCAAATTATGAGTTTTTAAGAGCAACCTAAAGCTTTGGTAAAATTATGACAATTTTTTGGCTCTTTGAACAGTAAACGCGGATAACATTTCATGCCCCAGGTTTCTAAAATTTAAGACTTTCCGCCAAATTTTTGAAATTAAAAGCTTTAAAATCAGTCGCTTTGAAATTCCCTCCTTTAAAAAAGGCACTAATTTGTGTTGACAAGTTTCATCAGAATTATAGAATTGAAATATCAAATAATTGATAATTTTATTATTGATATAAAATTTCGAGTAAAAAACTAAAAATTTAAAATCGGCATGATTTTTGCATACATAATGACCCAAAATCACAAAAGTATTACGCTTGATTCTCTATCACTAGTGAATATGGTATGAATATACATTGAAAATTCGACAGAAATTTGTAGAAGAGCAATTAATTTTAGAAAGACGAATACAAGCGTAATACTTTATAGTACAATCATAGACCTTATACAATACATGGACTGCTAGTTGAGCGCATAAAAAGTGTCAAAAGATGTTCTATGGTATGAGGGCATACGAGGGTAATTTTGCGGCCGAGATATGTCAAATACGAACACGAGCTTTACCGAGATTAGTCGAATGCACTCGATCGCTTAAATTTTACAGTTACTTGGGTTCACGTGATGTTTGATCGCTCGGGTTTTTAAACTAAAGAGGATAAAAATATACCTGTTGTAAAATTGTTAAAAGTAAAATGTCTTCTAAAATGTGTTTGGTCTGTGGTAAAGTTCCTGATTGCAGTAAAACCTGTTCTGAATGCTTCGCAAGTATTGCGGGAAATTCGACATTCATCGATATAAAAAATCGAGGATATCTTTCATATCCTTCCGATGAAATGTTTAAATTATATTTATATATAGAAACCCTAATTCGAAATTCTTTAAATTTAATGTACAAAAGTTCATATGAAAGCACGATTCTCCGAAAGTTGAATGACTTGGGACTTGCACATTTTTTTTAGATCAAGCCATTTCCAGCAATTTGTCCAGCACTATCATGACCTTATCAACTTTGACGCAAAAATGTATTTAACAATTAGAATGCACCATGAAGAACATAAAAAAAGCAAAGTTGATAAATATGTACGCCACTTTCACACAAAAATTGTGCTTTTTAAACACCAATAATAAATATATTACATATAAACAAATATTTCATTGTTGCTTTCTAATTTCCCATAATAGCTCTAGCCAACTGTTCTTATTTTCAGTGAATTTTATAATATGTAAAATATTTTTTAAATTTTTTTTCTTATTTTCCAAACACTTTGTATAACTAAAATAATAAATAAATATATAAATAGTTCATTACATTCATTAGTTTAACATAAATTGTATATTATATAATATTTTCCCAACATTTCGAACACACGGACTTTCATTTGACGTTCAAGCGATTGAATTTGACATATCTCGGCCGCAAAATTACCCTCGTTTGCCCTCATACCATAGAACATCTTTTGACACTTTTTTACTTGAGAAATGTATGGGGACTAGCAGTCCATGAAATTGTATAAGGTCTATGAGTACAATACTTATTTTGTTTATATAGTGCACAATGCATTCTGTACTGTGCATTCGCGAGGTGGCAAGATTCGTAATATCAACCCTTAGCACCATCTATACAGATTTAATGCAAACGCATTTTGATTATAATGGACTAATAGGTTGGAGTCATAAATAACAATTTTTAATTAGACGCGCGTTTGTCTTTTGTTCATTAGTTTATAACATTAAAAATACTTCTCAAAAATAAGTAATATGTTTAGCAAATTTGTACAAGAATAATCTGTTTTAGTTCATAACGTTAATTATCCGACCAACAACTCCGTATACCTATAAACCACTCAATATTTGGTTTATTCAATATATTGATTCTTGTTATTGATCTCAATATATTTATATCGTGTTATTGATGAAGTCGATTATTCACACACATTAAGAAGTTTATGCATCTTGCCATTGGGCAGACTGCCCCTTACACACATTTAGGCTTTTTATTCTTTCATAATTATAAAATTCAGATTGAATTGAACTTGCTTTATCTATAAAAATTAACAGAAAATTTATTATAGAAAATGTTAAAACTTAATATCCTTATTACTAAGGTGACCGTACGTCCCGGATTGGCCGGGACAGTCCCGATTTTCCGGCTTGTGTCCCGGTTTTTTTAAAAGCAATATTTGTCCCAGTTTTAGGTGTTTTGTCCCGGATTGTCCCGGATTTTTAAAAATAGTTTGATTGCCGATATTTTTTGAAATATATTTCAACTAGAAAATTTGAACCGAGAAAATGTGCATATAAGTTTTTAGCTTACCAACACCCCCCCCCCCCCCCCCACCGCTCTCACAAAATTCTAGTCCGTCCCGGATTTAATGCAAAAAAATATGGTCACCTTATTATTACAGAAATCTAGCAGTTATAGAGAAATAAAATTAACATTGATTGGCCAAACACTAAATCAACGGATTTGACAATATGTATTTCGTTTAATTGATTTTGATTTTAGTGCAATTTTTAAAGATATTTTTATACAATTAAATATTACTACATGTATTTCGATCATAATGGCTATTAAGTATTGCAAAGTTGCATATTTTTATAAATAATGAAGAATAAATTGATATTCAGATTTATTACTCTAAACAAGAGATCAAGCACAACAATAGTCTGTGTCTTCATAATGAACATCTACACAGTTTATTTATTGATAGTGTTAATGAAATTATTCAAGATCATTCAAGTTCACTGTGTGAACGAATATTATAGATTTCAATCAGCAATTACTTCATTTTTCTGATAAAAGTTCAAGTCCTAAATGCTAATTACAATGACAAACCGATTATGTCTGAAGTGCGACTTTAATTACATTAATATTTTCAAACAATATAAATATTTTTAATGGTATTATATATATATATATATATATATATATTATATTATATTATATATATATATATAATTAATAGTTTTTACTATATAATTATGTATAATGGTTGACATTAAAAATGTATGCATCACGAGTGTTACCATATTACTAATGAACATAATTCAAAATTAAATGCCATGTCGTACAATAGCAAAAAAGTTTTACTTCAATCGCGTGTGAACCTTACGCGCACTCTTTTTTTTCAAAAATTACATATTTACCATTCACATTTACCATTGCATCTATCTTTATAATTTATTTTATGCTATGAAAGATACCTCACATCTGTTGATATGCAGATCCTAATTATTGACACTTATATATCAGAAGCCGATAAAACTATTCTTGAAAATATGATCGCATTTGTGAACTAGTATCTACTAGGTAACTAGATTCTCTTTATTTTTATATGATGTTAAAACTATATATAATATTTTTTGTATGTGACTCTGGTCACTATTTTCAAAGATTAGCACTGGCAACGTTCAGCTCAATAAAAAACTTGTTATCTCTGGACTGTATTTAAAATCGTTTTGAATTCTAAAATCTCGCTCAATATTAATGAAACCACAAAATCCAAAATTAAATTGGAACTTTTGTTCAATCATTAATTTATTTCTCATCCATCTTCTTTGAATGTTCGGAAAATCTTAATCAATCACTTTATTATTTCTGCTTGCTTTTACAAACTGCTATTAGGGTAAAAGCGAGTTCTTGCATTTAAGTGTTCAGAGTCTCCCATCACAGAACACCACCAGGCAATGTCAACATCTGTAATTTCCCTGCTATCATCAAAACATATGTGTGTGCCGAAGACTTAAATGTTAATGTATATTTATACATATTCTCGAACGCAAACATGAGATATTTGTATACCGAAATATGTAATTGTCACACCCTTACATTTCAGAAACTCGATACTCTTTCACGCCACGTTTCTAAACGCTTTAATGGACAACAAATTACTACATTGAGTCGTGAAAGCTTTATTATTTTCAGTGTTTGTAACATATTAATGAAGATTATATCTATATAATAATGTGATTTTCCAAGGTTTATTATATACTGATGAAAACATAAGATCATGTGTCGATAGCTCTGTTCGGATCAGAGACATGAATTCGAAGAAAGAGCGACAAAAACAATCTGGCATGTTTTGAAATGTGGTAAATGAATAAAATCCAGTGGACAGATAAGATATTAAACGAACATGTTCTGATCAAAATGGTGAAGAAAGAATTCTACTGAGCACGATCCTGAAACAAAAAGGTAACTGGATCGAACCCATTCTGCAAAAAGAGTTTCTTCTACATGACATCGTCAAAGATAAAATAAAAGGAGTAAAAGGATTAGGGAATGGAAGAATGCAGATGATTGATGACTTAAGTGTGAAGAGAAAATATAGGGAACTAAGAGCCAAAGAAGAAGTACAAGATCAGATAGTATGGAAGCAAAAGATTGGAAAAGAAAATGCATAAAAGTTTATAAAAAAGTAATTAATGATAATGAAAATATTAAACATACGATGTACAGAAAATTACTGATTTGTGGTGCTCTCACACCATGGAGCTGGCTTCGGCCAAACAGCCATATGTTATTTTCATTATTATGATTATATGTCGATAGTGTTTTCCGCAGGAGTGATTCTGCTGTATAAGCCAGTAAACCACCCAAGTATTTGTTACATAAAATATTTTCAGATTTTCCAATCATTGCCAATAAAAATTGAAAATTGCAGTTATAATAAACAAAAAACGACAATGCAAATTAAAATGTTTGGAAATTTGAATTATAGTCATAAATATTGAAGCAAAATTTGTCACACTGGATGCCTTTTATAGGCGACATTCGTGCACATAGGTCGCCAAGAGGATATCGTCTATAGATGACGCTCGTGGTAAATTATTTTACAAATCATTGTTATTTAATTTTATACAATGCCTTGCAAAACACTAAACTCATTTTGATTCATTTTTATTGAATCATAGTTTAATTATACAATTTTTTTAATTCACATAATATATATTTCTAGTTCATTGCATCATAAATACAACTTTATTATATTATGTTCGTGGCATAATAATACTAAATTATGTTCTTATCTTCATTAGACTGACGATGGGAATAATCCGAAGTCCTGAAACATTGGTAACTTTCAACATTATTTTAATAGGGTGGTTCTGATGTTGCAAACTCGGTAGTAATACATGTCTATAACTTTCACACTACACACACATAAACATATATATATATATATATATATATATATATATATATATATATATAATTTTTATAATAAGTCAAGCCTGTATCGTCGCCAGTCTATCGATTCTACCTTATTAGTTGTTGGCATATTTGCAGAGAATAATGTAAATAGAAACGCAAATTGAACGCGTTTTAAAAAAATAAATATAGTTATATAAAATACAAATCAATCAAATACACAATTGATATAATACAATTTTTTGTTACAACAGTGAGCAGATCTACTCCAAAAATACTTGTTTTGTAAGCTGTTTGTTTGAGACTTCGCCTAAATATTATATTATGCCGCCTGAATATGATATCAGGCGCTATGATATCATGCTGCCTGATATCAAGTTAGGCCGACGTTGGGTCAAACCCGAAGCTAATGTGTGCTTGCAACCGTCAATAACTGGTTAAGCCACGGCGAGCTCATGATATACTGAAATAATTTCATTATATTGAAATGGTCTTATCGTTGGTAGAAATAGTAAAATAAAATTATAAGAATTATTAAATAAATTTATTTCTTATACGAAATATTATCTACTTAAAAGTAGATTCAATTCCAACTAATAATAAAATGTAATAATAAATAAAATGAATTTAACACTATGTTGTAAAACTTCCTATAAGAAACAGATGAAAGTCGAAAACACTACATTTAATGTGTACCGTTGTTTGTTCAATTACCTATGAAATATTCACCTATTAATATAAAATTACTGGTAAAATTTGGAACAAAGACTTTATGCTGAACTATGAATTTAAAATGTTCAAAATCGGATGCTTTGCAATAAAGCGTGTTGGTAATAGTTATGAATATTATGTTTATTATTATTAATGTACTTTATAATATTTATTCTCTAATTTATTATGTTTATACTTTAATGTAAAATTGTATGTCAAATCGTATGTGAGAATAATGGTTGTCTAAAATCATTGTCTTTTTTATTTGGCTCACGACTTCCAATGTTTTATACCGACATTATATATATATATATATATATATATATATATTTATATATATATGTATATATATATATAAATGTATATATATTTATATATATATATATATGTATATATATATATATATATATATATATATATATATATTACCTCGAGTATAGTATGGTGTGGTTGGCAAAACCTCTGGTCCAAGGGTATATTTTCGGTCGTCAAGCACGAAAATACTAATTTTGGCGAATGATAAAGCCAAACGCATCATTATTCTATAGGATCAATGGCCCTGCCTCCCATTTGTGTTACAAGTCGCCCTTTCAATATTGATAGTTATGTTATTAGTCGTCAGGTATTCCTGTTTCAGGATCACCCATGCGTGCGGCACGTATGGCACGTATGGGCGCATTTTGTATTGCGCGTTTCAACGTCAGCGGAACTAGAGCAAATAGTGTATTTTTGACCTATCCTAATATTACGGCAATATATATATATATATATATATATATATTCGGGTGGTCCTTAATATGGACATTTTCAAATTTTCTTGCTCCCAAGGGCTCAAATGGTTCCAAATTGATAAACAATTCTCTAAAAGTTTTAGCTCTTAATGTTTTTTAGATAGTGCGCAATTCAATCAAAGTTTTGAATGAATTGAAAGAAAATAGCATGAAAATTTTTTCAAAAATTTAGAAAATGTTTTTAGATATAATTTTGCGAACAAATGAATGAGTTTTATTTAAAATTTGTCGCTAAGTTATTCCTAATTTTTTTTTTTAAAGTTTCAAAATTTTTTACGTGCTATTTTCATAGAGAGTTTGATTGAACGCACTATCTAAAAGTTAATATCAAGAGCTAAAACTTTCAGAGAATTGTTTTTTATCAATTTGGTAACATATGAGCCCTTGGGAGCTAGTAAATTCGAAAATGTCCATATTAAGGACCACCCTAATATATATATATATATATATATATATATATATATATATCAATTTAAAAATATGAACAAACAACACTCTTTTTTGCACTGATTTATTAAATAATAATTTTACAAACTTTTCGAGAATAGGTTTGTCTCATCATCGGTGTGTTATAATTTAAAATCTAAAACATGAAACTCTAAATTAGCAATATGTGTTATCCGTTACAAGTCATTCCTTTTATTGCATTACCAACGATCGTCGGAGTCTGAATTCTCTATCCAAGGTCAACTAGGTGAGTCATGAAATATAAAAAAGGAAAGAAAATTTCCTTTGTGATATTTCATGGCTCACCAGTAACTTGTAACGGATAACACATAATGCTAAATTAGATTTCCATATTTTAGATTTCAAAATTATAACACACTGATGATGAGTCTCGAAACGTTTGTAAAATTATTATTTAATAAACTAGTGCAAAAAAGTGTTGTTTGTTCATATTTCTAAATTACTATCTATCCACTCAGAATACATTTGTTATATATATATATATATATATATATATATATATATACAGTGGAGCAGAGTTTCCGCGGGTAAAAAGGTACACCACCGATATCTCGAGAACAAGTAAGTTGAGAAATTTTCGGATATTAGAAAGTGGAGAGTAAAATATGTATATATAGCTATCATCTTGATTGTTACGACGTTGCTATCAGGATATAAATCAGGAAATATTTGAAAATCCATAACAAAAGTATTTTCTTTTGTTGTTACTTTTTTGGTTGTGAGCACTGTTGTTTAGTTTACGATACCTAAATATAATTTTTAATATACGTTATTTGTATTATAAGATGTATTGTTTATTTTTGAGTTAGATTCCACAGTTTTTTACATAACCTCGTTTTAATGGTAGAGTAAAAAGGACCAACTGAATCTTCACTCAGGTATAAACAATGAAAAATAGTGAATAAAACAGTTGATTAAGTTAAGTAAAACAATTTTACAAGAGATAAATTAAATAACTAGTTACTTCAACTCTGTAGATGAATATTTTCGACTAAGTACCAGATTAAGGTTATATACAGAGTTTATAGTATCTCTGTAAAAAATGCACCAATGAAATTTGTTTTGCATTAGTTAAATGATGTAGTTATTATTTCGTAAAATTCCTTTAAAAATGAAAATAAAACATTGGACCAGTCGTCGCATTTTATTGCGCTTATGGGGTAAAAAGAACCAGGTGACAATTTTTATGAAGATCAACATAAAACACATTTTCACAATGATGAATTGGCTTTACTTAACATAGTCAAGTAGTTGTTTGTTTGTTGTGTATTATTTGCTTTGATGTAATTAGTTTGGTTTTCACAATATAACTGCTCAAAGTCAAATTGAACCTTATATATAAATAATTATTAATTATTAAGTTCACTGTCAACATTTTTCTATTGAAATAATGTAAATAATTAAGTAGCTGTAACGATTATTATTAATAAAAATATTTTATTCATGATAAAAATCGACCCTGATCAGAAGTTGGTTTTTAAAAAATTCTCTTTTGTACCTTATCTCAGACTAGATTGTACACTTTAAGACGTAAACAAATTCAATATGTTAGACAAATAATAATTAAAGATCTGGTTTGGTGTAAATAGTATTTAGTGGGGATCACTATGATTAATTATATAATAAGCGGTCTGTAAATTACAAATATCCCAACACCATAAGTTATGTGAATAAAACAACTATTTTGTTTACGGTATACATCTTCACTCTACAAACTTTTCCTCTCGTTACTTTTGCTAGTCTCTCGGTTATAATAAGTTACAAGTATTTATATTCATACATTTATACCCCCTGCCCCGAAGGGTCCCGGGTTGAATAGAAAAAGCCCTGGTCAAACTTGTCCAGTATTATTAATTATATTAGTCTTTCAACAAAGAAGAGTATAAGGAAGTAACTATTGAGGCATAGACACCAAACTATATAAATATAAATTACTAGAGAGAAATTCCTCAAGACCAAAATATTAGTTACTTAAAATAAATGCATTGAATTTTATACAGTGTTTTAATCTAATCTTCTGTTAAAATGAAACTTTTTAAAACAATTTCAGCAACCCAATATATATATATATATATATATATATATATATATATTGCATTACATACTAAAACTTGCAAATAAGGTGGGACCCAAATAAAAATATATCCCTTTTTCGTGCGCTCGAACATATAACGAAATAAGTTTTTACAACTTAGCTCCACGTGTTATCAATAAAACCGCGATCTCTTCTCAGAATTTCACCATATCAAATAAATTATTCATAGGCAGTAATTGATATCGTGTGTTCATGGAATGTGTTACCAAGAGAATAAATTTTCCATAACTCGCCACAAATCTTGCCGTATGAAACAATTAAACAATTTTGTGCTATGACCCTTATTAATTTTGAGCTTTATTTGTTCAGGTCAAACTGTTGTTTATTTTGTACACGACACTGCTCGTTTTGTTGATTATTCTGTTTCTCGTCCACTAAATATGAATTTATTTTGCTACCATATTCTAGAAGCCAGTCGTAAGGAATGTTACATTTGTTAATCTCTATGGAATTTTTAAGCCAGTCGGATTGCGCATCCATCCGTCGAGACATGACAGAAAACCGCAATTTTATCTGGAGACTTGGAGATGTAATGTGACAGTAAATGCGTGCTTTAAATTCTAATAATAGCTATGGAAATTTACATTAATATACTAAGAAATATGCTTATTTTTTACAGATAAATATTTTGAATACAGGTTATATATCAGCATTCTTCAAATATTTCAGGATGCCGAATTACTCTATTTTTAACTTCCCGTAGGGTAAGTTAAAGTACATATTTCCAAAAAATTTAAAATGAAAATGTTTGCATATCTTTCCGTGTCAAGACTTCATGAACATTTTGGCATACATAAGAAAAAATGATGTATGTGTGTGTGTATATATACTCGGACACAATTTTTCATCCACGATTTCAAGACCATGGATCAACTGATTTGATTGACTCATCGCCTGTCCAGCCATTTTAGAGATACACAGAAAAGAGTGCAAATAATGACAGTTTTTTAGAAAACCAAGCATTCGATTCAAATGATTTAAACTTGTCATGGCAAAGTGAAAAATTGATTAAATTTTTGCGAAGCCAGGTTGAGCTATATTGAAGTTGAAGGAAAAAAAAGAAATGTGGTCTGAAACTACCATTACAAATTATATTGCACACATTACACATATGATTGACATATCTGGGTACGGCTCTTTTCGAGCCTACCCACATCGCTTCAAGCACGATAGCTCGCCGGATTGCCCATATTGTTTGGGTGAAATCGAAGATGCTGAGTACGTGTTCTTTATGTGCCCGCGATTTAGTGCTCTACGGGACGATGAAGAAGAGACAAAAAATTACTCCATTTTTACTGTTGTTGAAGTGATGCTGACAACTGAAGCTGCTTGAAACGCCATAGACAGATTTGCGAGAGAGGTGCTAATTGACCTGCGTTCTATGGAAAGAGAAAGGGCGAATGGGACTTTGCTCATTCAAAAGATGATTATAAAATAAAGTTAAAAATGATAACATTCTAGATCCTCCCCCACAAAGTAATGCCTAACGACGGTTTCCGTGGGGACCAGAGGCAAGGGCAAAGCGGAGGTTTTAGTCGGTATTATACCAGGGCAGTATTGAGTCCGACATACCCAGACAAAACACTAGTCTGTGATACATAACGGCATTTCCTTTGCTATACAAAAAAAATTACACATATGACAAGTAGGTAGGTGGATAGGTAGACAGATTGAAAAATATACCGATAGATAGGTAGAAAAGTAAAATGGTAAAAAGGTAGCCAATTTGCAAGTAGACTGGTAAACCTAAGAATGCATAGGAAAGGCAGTTACAAAATTAGCAGGTACATACTTAGACAGGTAAACAAGTAGATTGTTAGACAAATAGATCGGAAAGTTCATGCAACTTGCTTTAAGAAAAATACCACTTTCGTCGAGTTTATATTTAATACGGTGAATAGAATAAATATTAGTATTGTTCGTTCTAGTGGAAGTCAGAAAAATAATTAAGTTTATAAAAATTTGAATTTGATAAGTTCAACTTCTCGTCTACAAAACGTGTTACATCACCTAATGCCTTTCTCAACTCCAACCGAGCTTTCACAATACCGGGCTTTCACATTCAAATTGTCGGATCACAATTTCACAAACCAGTTATGGTACTGGTGTACATTATCAATAAAGTACCGATTTAAAATTATGCTTTTTTCTATATTCCATCAAAATTACAACGCTAATCTTTGACCTTATACAATAATCTCTGAAGTTGGTGTGGAATCATACAATTTAATTTAATTACACGTGAAATATTACATGTATATAAGTTTAGAAAATTTAACGCAAAGGTACACTTAAGTGTAGGAAAGCTGGCGTTTCAGGATAATATATGATTGGTATAAGAATTATAATAAAGTTAGAATTTTTAGAGATTAAGGATATTTTTTGCTGCTCAATCGCGTGTTTTTTATTCAACATAAATTGTTGCTATTTTTTATAAAATATATTTGTTATAAAACCGATATATCAGTTTGATAGTGAAATTTATTACTGATTACAGTAACATAGTTGTCATTCACTACATTTTTTGTTCGAGACAAAAAGTATTACAACTATCAGTATGCACTCGGAGACTGCATTCAAATCAAATGCATTTTTTTATTATTATTTATTTATATGGCTTCAACACTAATCGGTTAAGGTTATTTAGCCAGTTGTACAAATGCAACTTATATTATACTCACAAATTGCAGAAGCTCTATTAGGTATTTTGACTCAAAACTGTGCTTACCTGAAAATAAAAAAAATAAATATTATACAGATATATTAAATGCATATAATAACAATATTTACAATAATATTTTTAGGTAGTGAAATGTATATGCATAAATAAATAAGATTTTCAACAAATATATATCAACATAATAGAGACGCAACTAAATTACATTTCTAAAAAAATTTGATAGACTTTCATACGTTTGAAGTCTTATTTTGACTTTTCTTCAATGGATATAACTACCACATCTAATATAAACAAAATATTCGTTCACACTTTGGATTAAACAACGCCTAAACAAATATTGTTTTCGCAACTTCACTCATCATGTAATTGTGTTTGAAGAACTTCATGTAATTAAAATTAACATACATTCATTGACTGCTTGTCTTTTTTTTACTTTTTCGTTGGCGATATAATCTCATTCTTTGAACTGCTGTAATATCTGTCTTGTCTGAAAATATTTTCCATTTTAATAACTTCAATAATTTAAGCTAAAGCCTAAAGAAGTTTTACTTCAATAATTTAATAAGTATCTAGAATTTATAAATCACTTAAATATGAATTTATAATGAAATTATAATCAGTTATTTCATTCAAATCAGAACTACTGACATTTAAAAAGACTTTTTTATTCGATAATATGCTCTTCAATATAGAGTCTTTAGTATCTTATAATTTTCATCTAAAAGTTTTTTTCGCTTTTGAGCTTTTTATAAAATTCTATTAAATTTTCTTCACGATGAACTCATTTTTAGTATAAATAAGCACTCGTTTCAGGCAGTCGTCATGATCTAATTTACAATTTTTGATAATTTTCGTAAATTTTTTGTTGGAATTTTATTATAAAGTAAATGCAAATTTTAGTTTAAACCTATACATTTGACAAACCCTGGACAATCCGGGACGACAAATCGAAATCCGGGACAAATATTGCTTTTAAGAAAACTCGGGACATAAGGTGCAAATTCGGGATTGTCACCTTAATAGTGAGCCAAAACTAATATAAAAAAATGAAAATACAGAATCAAAAAATGTACAGAACTATTACATATGTAAAACAATGGAAAACAAAACAAAATATTTCATCAAATGCCACTTTAGAGAAGCAACATATTTTAATCCTTTTTACTCGGATGCCGGCGCTCCGGCGACAGAATTCATATACATCTTGGAATTCGCGAGTGGAAAGGGTTAATTTCCGAATAGACTTTACTCTGAACAAATTGAAATAAAATAATCACATTTAAGTCCAATTGAATCATTTGCTTAACTTTATCTAGTAATAAAAACTAACTCACATTTATAAAGTATAATCATTTAGTAACCAAAATATATTTGTTTCCAATTATACGAATAATACATGGGTTTATATGTTAATCATGGATATGTAGTAAGTTTTGTAATACTGTTAAATTTGATGACATAATTACTAATAAAATAGTTATAATTATTATATTTAGTTAAGCATACTGAGATAAATCAATAAATAATGTCTGCATAAGTTAAGAGTGAATCTGATATCGGCTAATTGGCACAACACTCACTTTTAGTTTTCATAGTAAAACTAAATTAGTATTATTTCATTCTACAATAAATTCGCAAGTTTTATAAAAATATTATGTTTAATTTGAAACTCAACTCTATTTAAAAAAATGTTAGTGAAATATTTAACACATTTTTGAACCACGATCTTCTTGCAAATTCTCTGAAAAAGAACGCCAAGCTTAAATTTATTCTCGAGAATAGTTTCGAAATCGCTGTTTTCCTTCAGTGCTAGTCCATTGTTGGAAAATAGTTTTCACGAACCACTATGGAGGGAAAATTGCTATGGATGCGGAAGATTCCATGTTTAATATATAAACAGCGTGCATTCCGAATTTCATACATTCTTCATAACTCTGTATCGCAACCTCACATGAATGTCTATAAGTTGTTGCATATGGTCGAGTCGAAATGGATATGCACTTGTAAATAGGAATGTAATATAAATTAATAAATACCTAACACTGTTATTTAGAGACTAGCAAAACTTATTGGTAGACTTGTCTACTTATTTAATCATCTTTCTCGCATCTGTTGGTGCATAGAATTAAGAAATAGTTGATTTCTCTAGCTAGTATTAAAGTAAATGTACTTTCTATACTTTTGTTAGTTAAATATTTTATTTTTTATTAAGGCATTTATAAATGCAAATGCTTTTAAATTATCATAATCTCCTGAAATATGTATATTTAATAATTAACTTACCGTAGGGTAAGTTATAGTAAACGCAAAAAAATCGAAAATGAAAATTTTTATATACATTTACGTTTCATATGTTTTAGCATACCATATAAAAATATATGTATGTATGTGTGTGTGTATGCGTGCGTGTATGTGTATGTGTATGTATGTGCGGATACAATTTTTCGTCGATGATTTCAAGAACACGGATCAACCAATTTGAATAAATAAAAAAACATTCGATTTCTATTGATAAGGAAACGTGCTGGTTATTAGATTTTGGCAAAGGCAGGTTCAGCCGTTTCGAAGATACGGAGCAAAAATTGCCAAAAATGGAAATTCAATTTTTGAGAAAACCGAGCGTCCGATTTTAATGATTCAAAAAGCATTTTTTTTTTTTTTGACGAAATGAAGAACTGGTGAAATTGGAAAAGCAGGTCTAAGGGTTTCGGATATTCAATAAAAAAAAGTAAAAAAAGCCATTTGACAGACAAAAATGATGATTAGACAAATGCACATCACATTATCAGATATTTTATAGATATTTTGATAATAAGAACAAATTTTGTTTACATTTCTATTGGTTTTGTACGAATGTTCATTCGATATACTGCGACGTATCGCAATTACTTTGAAAAAAGTTCAAAATTTCCAAAATATTTTAAAGTATAAAAAAATCTAATTTTTCAAAAAGGTCAAGTTTTAAAAAAAATCTTATGAATGGTTTTTATTCAGAGTTCTAAAAGAAAATTGAATCTTTTTTTTTTAATTTTAATTTTTAGTATCGAAAGTTTCAGCGATTTGCCTTAATTCACTTGAATGATCAATGTAGTGAAAATAAATAGAGCTGTTTTACTTTTTACTATATGTTCAAAAGACACCTGATGGGCAAGTCTTATTTGGTTTATTTACAATATTGTTATTTGGACAATTTCAACTATAATACGTGTGGAAATTTTTACTTCTCCTAGTGGAAAAAGCCTATTTTACTTTCGTTTCAATTTATTTTTAATATTACTGTTTTGATTATTTTTTTATAATATATGTAACAGTTTTTCTTTTTTCTGGTTGAGCAATCTTTGATTTATGTTTAATTTTACCGTTTTCATAATTTTAAAAGTACCCACTATATGTAAAAATAATAATAAATTGCACATATTTTTATATTACGATTCAACAAGTAAAGCTAGTTTCTTCAAATTAATAAGCTTTGATTAACCATTAATCCAGTGATCGTGCATAGACATAAATATTTCAATCCAAAATTCTTTTGCTGATTCTAACATCAGTCGAAGAAACCATAGTATGATGCAATTAATTGAAATCTACTTTTCTTAGACTTTGAAAAAAACTTTATGGTACAATTACCCGCACATTCTGTGTTTTTACTGCCATAGTTTTCTTTTTGCTTATTTTTGAACAGCAATCTGAACTTAGTTTTCTTTAATATCGCTTTTGAAGATTTAACCTAATGGTTGTATCTATTTTTAGATATTTTTTATAATCGATGGCATGAGAATTGTTGTTCTTTCTTATAGAGACAAAATGTTGACGGTAATCAATATGTGTTTGAAAATGTGTATTATTACAACTAGGTATCGGAATCATCCTAACGCAGATTTGAATCTCAGACTTGATATGTCTAATCTGTAATTTAATGTTATTTACTATTATCAAATTTAATTGTTGATATTTTTGTGGATTTGTAAATGTATTTTATAAAATCATTTAATTGCAAAAGTTAATTGAAATCAGTTTCATTAGTTTGAACGTAATATGAAAAGCCAGGATGTCTTCAAATAGATCGTATTTTTATATAAAAAATATTTGCATTTTGCCAAACTGGAAAATAACATCAGCCTGGTTTATTAATTACAATTTTAATCAACTTAATATTTGAATTTTCTTCTTCTATTTTTCATCATGTGTGATTATGTAGCAACTTACGTTACATGAAAAATCATTTGACTCTTCCGCGCGCGTTTGGATCATTTATCTTCGTTTGACATTCACTTTTTACACATTTTTTGGATTAACTTTGGAAAAAATATCATGCAGGGAGGAGATTACTTTCAGCAGGAATAAATTATATCACGATCGTTCGCCCCTTATCCGCTCATGAAAATAGCTTCTGCTTATTTTCATATTGGATTATTACGTGTTGCAATTATGTTTGATCATTTTTATATCTCGGAAGTAAGATTCACTCAAAATATTGATTATGATTTTAAAGCAGTTGAGGTAGAAATGAGGAACTTTCGTTGAGACATAAATTTGAATATTTTATTTCAGATTGTTTCAGATCAGTTTCGATTATATATGATGTTTTAAGATGTTGAAGAAACAGTTAGATACATTTTCTGATATGATATCAAATAGGGAAAGATCATGGGTTAAGATAAACATACAAAATAGAGATATAGATGGAATATATATTGAAAACAACAACAAAACACTTAAGGTTGATATAGTGAACATGGAAGACGTTTGACAGAAGGTTTGATTTATTTAGATGATCAATATAAAAACACAGTTCCAACACTTTTATACTATTCACAGACAAACAGCAGCAGCAAGTCAATTTTCAGTTTAATCTAATAATTTGCTTGCATTTATCTGATTATTTTAAATCAATAACAATAGTAACACACTCAAGCAATCAATTGCATTGTGTTAGATTTAATATTTTGTAATACAATTTTAGTATGACAATTTCACTTGCAATCAACTTGATTAGTTGTTTCCTAGCTTACTACAATTCTAAGTTTCTTTTAACTTTCCGTAGGGTAAGTTATTGTAATCGTCCAAAAATCAAAATTGAAAATGTTTGCATGTCTTTACGTTTTAAAGGTTTCTGAACATTTAGTCATACCATAGAAAAGTATGTGTATATGAATACAAATTTTTGTCCACGTTCTCGGAAGCACGGATCAATCGATTTGAATGGTTCAAAAAAACATTCGATTTCTATTAATGAGGAGATGTGCTAATTCATTCAATTTGTCATGATGTGGAGAAGTGGTAATTATATTTCGGCAAAGGCAGGTCCTGCCGTTTCGGAAAAAATATATCTTTTTTTTTCAAAATTTTGATTCGTTACGGAAATTTCCAGTAATTTGTCTTAAGGCACGATGCCATACACCACTTTTTCATTATTTATTATTTTATTCTATCAAAAGTTAGGTAGTATTTTACACTTGGTCGGTTACAAACGGTTATTTGCATAATAAAGGATTGTTGTAATCCTATGAGAAGGTACTGAATATGTTTTATGATTTATTTTTATATAAATATAATTTATATTTTTCGTAACACAGTGCCTGGGATAAAAGATTATGGAAGATAATTTTCAAACAGTTATCATCAATGAATTTCTTTATATGTATATTAATTAAAACACATGTATATAAATATTAACAAGTTACTGGTTTCACCAAAAATCTCTACTTGCTAATTTTGTTCTTGGCCTTACAAGTCATTCTGAAACGTTGGACAGCAAAATTGGATGATGTATGTATCTATCCATATGTATTTGAAACAAAATTTGACTATTGTTTTCACTAAAACAAATAAGCCACATCAGAAAGTTAAACCATTTGATAAAATTTAATAAGGATTCGCATTACAAAACTAATTCTCGTAAACAATTACTAGTTTTGTAAGACGATAAGTTTGAGTCATTTCTTTAATTTATCATAAAAGTGCAAATTTTTCGTCCACGTTTTTGCAGAAATTCCTGAACCGATTTTGAAAATTGAAAATCAATTCGACAGATATCAGTTTTGGTTAGTTCTTGGTAAACGAGTTGCTTGTTGGTATTTAATGTTGAATATCTTTTTAAAAATTTTACTGAAACTTAGTGTGATTAAATTTTCAATTTCGATTCACTAACTAACCACTGAATGGTCACAGAATTTTGTATCCTTCGGTCCGAAACGTATGATTTTACCCTTTTTCTGTTCATTTTAGGATAGTCACCTTTGCCTTTACTTTACCTATAGCTGGTGCTTTACCTTTACCTTTACTCTACGTATAACTGGTGCTTTACCTTCACTCTACCTATATCTGGTGCTCTAACTTTAACTTTACTCTACCTATATCTGGTGCTTTACCTTTACTTTTACCTTTACTCCACCTATAACTGGTGCTTTACCTTTACCTTTACTCTACCTATAACTGGTGCTTTATCTTTACCTTTACTCTACCTAGAGCTGGTGCTTTACCTTTACGTGAAAGTATATATATATATATATATATATATATATATATATATATATTGTCTTGACAAATCCAAAAACGTTAAAACTCTCTGACAAGTAGTCTAATTATAAATATTGAATAAAGTTTAGAATAATAACCCATGTATGCAATTTAGAAATTGTAACCTGACAATTTGAGCAGTCTAAATTATTATTGTGTAAGTCGATTATTTTCACTTAATAAAAAGTTATTGCAACTTGTATTAAGGCACCTAATTTATTCAAGCATTTGCCAACTCTGAATATTACAATAAACATTAATTCTCCAGTAATTGAATTATAACAATAAATTGAATCCCACACATCGCCCTGACCCAAATCAAAATCAAATCGTACGTGGTGCACGTATCCCTCCAAAGTTTTATAGTCCATGTATTATATTGAATAAGAAACAGTATCTCCGCAGTCAAAGTTTTGGCATGATTTTCTTCCGAGGACATAATAAAGATTCTATAGATCTCTACCCTACGCAGAATTTCAAATCTTATAAGAAAATGTTCAAAATATGATATCGGATGTTATGAGACGTTCGACCTTCAAAAATGAAAAAGAAGCTAAGAGAATAACTTTTTTTATAAAATATATTTTAATATTATATTATTAAAACATCATCCAAATCGATGTTCAGTATTATAAATAGTTTTTGCAGATATATCCACAAAAACTATATAGTTATTACTTTGAAACTCTTGATTGCCTCATAAAAGACAACATTTAGACCATTGTTTTTTTTTGTAAATATAAAACAGAATACAAGTCAATATAAAATCACATAAAAGGCCGTGTACATTTTATTTATGTCATTGTTACCAAAATTAGTTAAAGATTTTGTAAAATTAGTTAAACTATTGTAAAAAGAATTTTCTCATGCATTTTCATTTGTATGTTAATATTAATTAGCTAATATTAGTTTTCATTTTGTAAATTACCACCACAAATTTTTATAATTTTTTACCAATTTTTATAAGGCATCAAACAATAAAACTTAGAAAATGTCGAATTGTTTAAGAACAGTAAGAAAATTTTAAACATTCGCATGAATTACATATTTTACAATAAAGCTCACTTGGGAGAGGTAAACAAAATAATTTTATCCAAGGATTATAATTATGACAATATTTTGCTCTTTACCAATTTTGTTCAATTTGGAATGTGAAGAAAATTGATCAGGCTCTGTATAGACATTCTTACCAATATTTATATCACAATAACCTAATTTTTATTAATAATATCAAACCTATATAATAACATTTATTATTATATTAAAATAAATTAATGTCACAATAATAAACTGCTGCTGAGTGAGATTTTATTCTTATAGTAACAAATTTAGTTATCTATAAATAAAATATAATAATAAATAATAGTCTGCCTGAAGGCAGGCCTATGGTATGAAAGCACCACAAATTGATGATTCCTATTCCCTTCCTTGTTTATTATTCCCATTACCATTTTTTATCACTCTTAACTTTTATACACTTTTATGCATTTCTCTTTTCAAAAAGGTTTTTTCCGTGGTTTTTGGTTCTGTGTTTTGGCTTTCACTTTCCTGTATTTTCTCATCCCGCATGAGTGTTCAACCATCTATATTCTTCTTCTTCCCAAACCATTCAGTCCTTCTATTTTACCTACAACGACGTCGTGTAGAAGGCACTCTATTTGCAGAATGGGTCCAATCCAGTTTTCTTTACTTTTTAAGATAGTGCTCCGTAGAAATCTCTCCTTGTCCAGTTTTCTTAAGAATTCTTCATTTGTTACTTCATCCATCCACTTTAACTTCTTCATTCGCTTCCAGCACCACAATTCAAAACTCTCTAGGTAGTTTTCGTCGGCTTTTCTTATAGTCCATGTCTCTGATTCGCAAAGAGCTATGCTCTAAACATAACACTTCCGAAAATATATAAATGTATTCTATAATAAATTTATCTATATCTCAGAGGTTACTACTACTACATTTCTCTTTTATTTTAGCTGATAAACATAGATCTATCGATTGTGGTTAAGTGGTTAAGTGATGCACGCCCAAAACAACCCTTCGATACATACAATTAATAACTAATTTGACGTCGTCTTCTAATGCTTCACTAAAGGATTGTCCTAGAATTACCGATTGATGGTCAGAAATATAATTAATCAAAATTAATTGAACTTATCTCTCATTTACTATAATTGACTAAAACACATTCATCATGGCAAAGACATCTTTAATACGTTTTTAATATTACAGCAAATTTATACTAATAAGAATAATTATATTATTTCTCTGAATAAATTGGTTTAAAGTAAAAAAGTAAGATACAAGTTGTACAGATATGAAATACAAATTACAATTGTCTTATTACTGAAATCCCGGAGGAAATTAATAAATGTAAATAAGAGTAATAAGCGTAATATCTTGAAAAATATGTAAAGAATAATATGTAATATATATTTGTTATGCATATTTCCCCAAAACTCAACGTCAAGTCAAAACGGCAGTAGTACAGAGATTGTAAACCATACAGTTTGGAAGTTATGAGCTTTTAAGGACACCCTAGAGCTTTGGTCAAACTGCGGCCATTTTTTGGTTTCTGTGGTTAATTTTTATTATTTTTTGTTTGTTCATAGTTTGAAATCGTAACCGTAAACTAGTGGTGCATGGCATCGTGCCTTAAGGCAAATTGCTGGAACTTCCCGTACCAATAATTTTTTTTTAAAAAAAGCTTTAAAAATGTTTTAACACTTTGAAAATATATATATATATATATATATATATATATATATATATATATATAATACATATATATATAATACACAGGTATAGTCGTGGCCTTCTATATATAGATGTGTGCGTATAAATAAGTTATATTTCCTTGTTCCAGACCGTTGTGCAAAGCTGTAAGCTACTGCGCACGTATTCAGTAAACTTTAAAACAGAATTAGACATCAAAGCAAAAGCAGCTAATATAATAATATAGTAACACTGTATGACAAAAGGCTTTAGGATTACGGTTGGAGGCCAATTCGCATACCTTGTAGGTTAGACTCCGTGTAGGCACGACGTCTCGGGGGGGATGAGACACCCTTGAATTCAATTTCGATTAATACTGTACACATGGCTTGATTACACATTCCGTAGGTCACCTTCATTCGATCAACTATGCAACTGGTCGATTAAGAAGGAAATGCAAACAGCGGTTTGCGCTTTGCATTTGTCTCTATGAGTCTGAGAGAGTGAGTATCAATTAATACAATGCGACTCGGCGAAGCGGTAAAGCGGGACAATGTGCGGTAGCGGCAGCGTAGAGCGCGATCGACGTTTTTCTCATGGCACAGTCTGCCGTCAGTAAATGTATATCGAATAATGAGGAAGAAGCAGCTTTATTATTTGCCAACACCGTTTATCGATCTTTCTTGGCTTCTCCGTGACCATATACTGAACGTCATAGCGTATATATATATATATATATATATATATATATATATATAATTTAAAATGTTGAATATTAACAATACATTCCTCAGATTTTTAACACACACTTTATTTGGCAATTACAGACGTTTCGAGACCATGGTATGCCTCATTTTCAGTATAATTTCAAAGCAGTTACTTATTATATATATAGCAGTTACTTATTATATACTACACATTATTTAATATTTTATTTAAATTACATTTATTTTTTGAAAATATCAAAAACACCAACTATCACTTACAGAGCTTGAAATATTATAGTACTAAAACATGTGAATAGATACAGAAATATTTTAAACAAAACTGAAGTATCGAGATGAAAAGACAGGATGGGTATTATTATAATGTATATATATATATATATATATATATATATACATACTATATAAATCTGATCTATCAAATTAATTGCCTAGATTGCAATTCAATTTATATTGGAGAAACAGGATAAAATTTTACTAGTAATGTTCGAGTAATTTAAATATTTTTAAATAGATTATTATAAACACTGTAAATTTCATTATTCGTATTTTATAGACAAATTATAAGAGCTTATAAATTGAACGATGACGTTTATATAAGTTTACATAAAAAGTAAATGAACAGAACTTAAAGATTCCCTTCAAAGTGGATTTACAATAAACGATCTTGTCTCATATTTTTAGGAATCATATGAACTAAATTGCAAAGTTAAAATTATCTATTTGAAGTGTATAAGTGAGCTTTGGGATTTTAGTTAAAATTAAATTTAATTAAAATTAAATTCCGTATTTATTTCAATAATCAAATAACAATGCAAATTTTTGAAGAATAAAAAAATGAAATAAAAAAATTACTTTTGCTTTCCCGAAAAACAAATAAAAAAAATGAAATAAAAAAATTTACTTTTGCTTTCCCGAAAAACAATCGTTTTATCAATACAAGCAAGAGTTTTTTCATTGAAATCGGATGATTTGACCTCTGCCTTCTTTTGCACATTCAGTTACGTATCTCCAAAAAGTCTGTATCTGTCTTTGCCAAAAACTGTTCGCCACTTCTCTCCATCTCCGTACTCCCAAATCCGTAGCTCCAAAACGGATGTATCAACTTTTGCCAAAAACGAAACAAACAGCAATCTCTTATCAACAGTAATAATTCCTTTATGAATCATTCAACTCGGTTGTTCCGTACGCCCTAAATTGTCAACAAAAAATGTATCCACACACATACATTTTTTCTAAGGTCCTTCAAAATGTTCAGAAACTTCTGTAACGTAATATACGCAAAAAAATTCAATTTCGATTTTTGGACGATTACAATAACTTATCCTACAAGAAGTTAATAAAATGAAAACAAACAAAAAAAATCCCAGACCCTTTAAAACTATAGATTTATTTAACCCGACTATAATACATTTTATAAAAAACTTGGACAAAATACGCGTTTCTGAATGAATCTTTTTTAACCATTTATAACGATAGAACTGTAAATGTTCGCAATGAACTCAACATGCTTCTGATACAATTATCTTTAAACAGATAGAATTTCCAAATTTCTTATAAAACAATAGATATTAGGTTTTTCGTTTTTAACACTAAGGTTAGCGAAATTGTACTTTTTATAATTATTCAATGTCTGTTGTTTTAACTTTTAAATTTTATTTTTATTTTCAACTGAATGTAATATACTGAAGAGTGATACTGTAGCCGAAACGTACGGATTGTAAAATTTTTTTTAAAAGAGTATTATGTTGCTCTTATGCCCCATCATTAGACTCTGTTAATACATTTGTCAACATCAATTTCAAAATTATACTGTACAAATATATATACATATATATATATATATATATATATATATATGGTATATATATATCGTATGTAGAGAGAATCTTCAAAGGCTTTACATTACACACAAATCATATATTTATGAAAATCCGTAAACCATATATGTTTCTACTTTGATTCATGTCATCATGCAGGGATCATTTAGCATGGTAATAGTAATATTTGGTTTAGTGATGTTTTGAATATAAAGATTTGAATAAGAGGATATCATCACCAAATACAGATTACGAGAGTAACTTTATTCATAATTTTAAAAAAAAGAACCAACGTATATACTAATAGGTACATTAGTATACAGCCATATTTGCTTTACCATACAAGTGAGCAAAATTTTATTTTTTCACTCGATGTATTTGTATTATGGAAGTATCAAGTATTTTACAATTTCACAATCCAGATTAAACTTGCTAATATTTTAGCACATTTTTGTACAGGATAGCCATTCAATGTCGATTAATTTTGAAAATATTCCTTGTTTAACGAATATTTTTGAATCTAGAAAACTTGAGGCAATTGTGTCATTGTTAATAATCAACCACAATAATCAAAAAATCATCTCAGTTCCACCAAAGACTGTCCTTAATAGCTCATAATTATCAAACTGCAATAGATTATTGTTTTCAAGATAGTTGCGATCTATATTATCGCGTTGGCGTCGAGTTCTGGGACACTCTGAATATGAATATATTAATTTAGTGTAGTAAATGGAGAGAAAAAATGGGTGTGACCTCTGATTTTTTTTAGTGAGCTCCGATTTGCATGAATTTTGGAATTAGGTTCATCTTACCCCCAAGTTCAAAAGTGTGAAAACAATTTGGACTCCGCCGCTATGCCAAAATGTTCAGAAACCTATGAAACGTAAAGATATATGAAAATTCTCATTTTCGATTTTTTTTGCAATCACTATAACTTACCCTACGAGAAGTTAAAAAAGTTTACTATCATTTGCTTTAGATCTCAACAAATTTTTTATGCTTTATTCTTTAGCTTCAATCTGAATTTATTATCATTTTTTTCAACATGTGTACGATTACGAGTTCTAAATTTTTCCAATGTTATTTCTTTGCTACTATTTTTTATTCTTTGTATCATGAATTTATAATACCTTGTTCAATAAATATTTTATTTAATAACTAATGCTCATTTCTGATAGCCGTTTATTCTGATATGCTAGAAGGCTATTATTAGTACTATGCATATGAGGTGGTGGTTATCCTGTTAGAGTAACTAACCATGTTATGTATATAATTGATTTTAAAGTTTAGAACGGAATTGAGTTATCACAGCAGAATTTAGGTTGATGTTACTGTTCTAGTTATATTTCATTAGAAAATATTAGTTTAAAACTTATTTGCTACTGTAAAAAGTAGCAATTTTAAGTTAAGTAAAAAAAATACATCATATAACAATTTTGAATAAGGTTTATTAGTTATATGGTAACACTCGTGATGCACATATTTATTAGTGTCAACCATTATACACATTTATATAATGATAATTATAAATTATCTATTTATAATAGCATTAAAATATGTAAATATTTAAAAACAATAATGTACTTAAAATCATACATCAAATACGATATGATCGGTTTGTCATTGTAATTAGCATTTAGAAATTAACCTTCATTAGAGAAATGAAGTGATTGTTGATTAATCAATTTATA
>NW_020536406.1:0-54377 GCF_003426905.1 Ctenocephalides felis | reverse complement strand
CTTATCGTCGATATTGGGTCGTGATATAACGTATCCGCTATATAGTAACGCCCATCGCGCCAGTCGTCCCCTGGGCGATTGTAGTGTCATCAGCCACTTCAAGGGTCGGTGATCTGTAAGGGCCCTAGATCGTAACTGCTGGCGTCGGTGCGTAGAACATACGGCATCTTCTCATCGGCTTGCCTTAGGATTGGCCTTGTCATTAATGCTGTTTTGAGGCTCTGAAAGGCGTTTTCCAGGTCCTGTCCCCATATCCAGTCATGGTTCTTCTTCATCAGTCGACTTAGGCGTTGTGACACTTTTGCGAAATCCGGAACAAAGCGCCTGTACCAGGAACAAGTTTGCAGGAATGTTAACAACTCCTTTACGTTCCTAGGTGGTTTCATGTCCACGATGGCAGCAACTTTCTCGGGGCCGGTGTGAATTCCTTCAGGTGTCACGACTAGTGTTAAAAGTATCGAGGCAAAGTATCGACACCGAGTACTGAAAAAAGAATCGAGGCAAAGTATCAATACCAAAAAAGTATCGTGGCAAAAGTATCGATACTACTCAGTATCGAATATTGAGTACTTTTCACTAAAATCAAACATAAGTGCAAGAAAGATGTAAAACTCACCACAGATAGAATTACAATATTATGATAAATTCTATTGCCTGTATTTGATGTTGTTAAATCAGCATCATTTTCAATATTTTGAGAAGTTTAAAACAATAATTTTTCGATACTAATTGCAAATTCGATTTATATCAAAAAGAAAAATGCTCATTAATTAAAAAATAGTATCGTTTTGTGACGAAAGTATTCATTTATGAATTTAGTATCGGCTAATTTATATCATAAAGAAAAATACTCATTAATTAAATAATTGTATTGTTTTGTGGCAAAAGTATTCATTTATGAATTTAGTATCGGCTAATTTATATCACAAATAAAATACTCATTAATTAAAAAATAGTATTGTTTTGTGACAAAAGTATTCATTTATGAATTTAGTATCGGCTAATTTATATCATAAAGAAAAATACTCATTAATTAAATAATTGTATTGTTTTGTGACAAAAGTATTCATTTATGAATTTAGTATCGGCTAATTTATATCATAAAGAAAAATACTCATTAATTAAAAATAGTATTGTTTTGTGACAAAAGTATTCATTTATGAATTTAGTATCGGCTAATTTATATCACAAATAAAAATACTCATTAATTAAAAATAGTATTGTTTTGTGACAAAAGTATTCATTTATGAATTTAGTATCGGCTAATTTATATCAAAAAGAATTATAATAGAATATTATATGATTATTATAACAATAAAAATAGTAATAAATATATTTCTGCTGCAACAAACGTAAAAAATACCAGTAAAAAATGCGATAATGCGTAAAATATAATGCGTAAAATAACAATAGATTTAGGTACGATGACCATCTTTTTAACCCGAAAGTAAACAGCTTATTGTAAAAATTAGAGATATAATCAATTGAGCCGCTCAGTGCACACATCGATTAACTCCATAAAACAAGAAGTTGAGAAACGCGATGATGTAATGTATATTGTTTTTTAAAATTCCTCTGATAATATGAATTCAAATATATAATGTAGAATGCATAATTGCAGATATAGCTTTCATCTAACGGTGTATAAAATTAATAAGAACGAATAGCCAACAAACAATCGTCAGTAATGTTATAGTTTTTTTGTGACTGGTGGAGTTAATCGATTTGGCAACTGAAAAAAGTAATAAAGTTAAATTAAGTCTTTACATTTTTAAGTTTTTTATTATAGAAAAAGTTAGTTATTATACATTTTTATCACAGCTTTTCCATAAAAATGTATGTTGTCAGTTCTGTTATAATATAATTTTTGTAATTAATTCATAGCAGTTTTATGTCAGGGGCATTATTCTTTGGGATGATTCAGCAATATTATAAATAATGTCTTCTTCATCAGCTGTATGCGAGGATTCGTCATTTCGATTTGTTGACAAGTTCTTATAGTAATCGTGTTTAACAGGAGGAATGAATTTTAGCAGGTCCATCATGTCTCTCTATTTTTGCCTTGTCACAGTTCTACCTTTAGGATATAATAAAGGCTGATCAATATTTTTTAAACTTTGCGGTCTACCCACTAAAGATTTTCTTATATTAATGGTTTGAAATTCTGTATCTTCATTGTAGTCACATTTGAATTGTATGAGATAGGGTTTGGACCTTTCTAACTTTATCCAGCGCATTTTAAGCCAATTTACTGGAAGCCCTGTGACGGTTACTTTTCTGTTATTGATAGACTTTTCTAAAGGTTTTGTTGACAAAAAATCTTGGTGAGTCATTTGGATTAGATGAAATGGCTTCTGAAATAATGGAGTTAATCGAAATGGCTTCTGAAATAAATTACTTATTATTCAATGGCCAAAAAAAATTTGCCATTTAACGGTGCTAATCTTTATTATTCCGGAAAGTTATTATAAATACAAAAAGTTATGATTATACCAAGTGCTTTGGCATAAAATTTAAGATTTTACAAAAAGTGGAGTTAGTCGATGTGTGCACTGAACGGCTCAGTTGTTAATTGTACCTTCAGACACAGATAGGAAAAACCTATATAATCCTATATATTTTTATTATATTTAATAATAAAATGATTAAGAAATAATTAATTGATTTCAAAAGAATGAAAAAGCAAAAATTAGTTGTAAGTGTAGATCCCGACGATATGATTTGCCGACGCCGCGGCATCCGCGTAGAACAATGAAATGACAAAGCTGCCGCCGCTACAATCGTAAGTGTCTTTACTTATTTTAGAAATAAGTATCGGCTTTCGAAATTAATATTGGAAATAAAATTATATCAATCGAAATACTCAATGATTATAAATTAGTATTTATTTCAGGTAAAATAAAGGCTTTAGAAATTAGTATCGGAATTATAATAATTTCAATGGAAATACTTAGCGATTATAAAATAGTATTTATTTTAGAAAAAACAAGTATCGGCTTTAAATATTAGAATCGGAATTATAATAATTTTAATGGAAATACTTAGCGATTATTTATTTAAAAAAAAAACAAGTATCGGCTTTAAATATTAGAATCGGAATTATAATAATTTTAATGGAAATACTTAGCGATTTTAAAATAGTATTTATTTTAGAAAAAACAAGTATCGGCTTTAAATATTAGAATTGGAATTATAATAATTTTAATGGAAATACTTAGCGATTATAAAGTAGTATTTATTTCAGAAAAAAAGTATCGACTTTAAAAATTAGAATCGGAAATCGAATGTCTTAATAAATTATTTAACCAAAATTGGTTGCGTGACAATTTCGCAGATAACAAGGTTTTTGTATACAATATACAAAATTCATTATCGTTGTTAAATCGCGCGTGCCTCGCTATAGATAGATTCTGCGCTGGTATCTATAAAAATCTACCCCACTACGCCTTGCACCTGGGTCCTGATCACTGGTCTGGGGTGAAGTTCTTGTACTTGCTGTACAGGTTCTGCTGGGGTTGGGGCTGGCGTGTTCTAATTCTTCTTGGCTATCCAGGTCAGTCGTTTTCGGCAATTCTCTTTGATATGAATTCTCTTAATGAATTACAACATAAATTAAGTGTGGTTATGTCAGAAATAACAAAATGGTTTTGTGAAAATAATCTTTTTGCACAAAAAATCGTTTCTTTAATCATCAATAATTCAGCATATAATTTTTCGCAAGTATCCATATTCATAATAATTTAAAGTGGTCAGATCATATCTCTATTTCACTATCACCAACTTTCTCTAGAACATGTTTTATGTTGCGCACCCTATAAACCAAACTCGGTTTAAATTGCTTACTTTCAGTTTATTATAGCAACTTTTATTCTCACGTTTCATACGACATCCAAATCTGGGGCTTTTCATCCGAACTAATCAAAATATTTAAACTTCAGAAAAGAGCTGTTCGAATAGTTTTTTCCTTGCCCAGTAAGCAGACCCATATTTAAAAAACACAATATTCTAACTGCTCCATGCATTTTTGTGCTGGTAATATTATCTTTCATCAAAAACAATTCGAAACTTTTTGACATGGCTTTGTTCTTCTCAAATTACAACACAAGACACAAACTTATTAAGGAGCGCACATATAAATTAGCCAGCTCTTTCAATACAATCGACGGTCTAGGTATTCAGCTTATGAATAAACTTCCACTCAATATCCGAAACTTAGACAGCAAAAAACTTCATGCCTCCCTAGTCAAACTTTTTAAAGAATTAGCTTTTTATGACATTACTAAATTTTCTCAATTTGATTTCAATAACTATTTTCTTGCGTAATTCATATCCTTTATCTATGTAGTTTGACCATTTAATCGCCTGTACAACCATGTTTTTATTATTATTATTATTTTATTGCTGTTTTATTAATTTAAAATTTTTACGGTTTTAAAAGACTACAACTTTCAACCCTGTGCAAGAATTTTGAGCTTGACTGGTGGTCGAATAGACTTTAATATGATGAACTTGATGATGAACATTGTATTTAATGTTTGAATGCTTTTTTTCAGCCCTTTTTTTCAGAAGCGAAATTTGTGCATCTACTATGATTATTATAAAATTACTATCCTTTTAATATTAATTATGAATAAGTTTGACAAGATCCCCAAATAATATCTATTATTATTGATTACGGCTTGCTTATATTATTTTTACGGTTTTCTGCCTCTTCCGACATTCACCGATGATGTGACCAATGTTGCCGCAGTAAGCGCAACTCTTCTTTTTTTCAGTGATGCTGCCGTCTCCTTTTTTTGCTTCCAAAAGATTGCCTTGATGACGCATGCCTTCTGTAGCAGCTCGTCGAACGTCGTCCAGCGTCCGTGCAACACGCTCACGGATTCTCATATGTAAAAGTCCGTAGGTCGATTTGTGTGTTGAGTGGCATCTCATAAGGTAGTTGGACTAACAGTGCCCTCTTCGGACAGACGAATAAGTCCGTGCTTGTAGTTCTGTCTTGCCAGGTGCCGAAAAATTCGATGAATATGCTGTGTGGATGTTTACTAGGGGCAAACGAAGAGTTTAGTAGAGGGATAGCAGCGTCGTCAAATGTACTTGCCTCCGTTTTTACGCCTTTTCACCACGTACCTGCTGTGTCTTGAAGCAGTAGTGGCAAACCTCGCAGAGCCATCTCGTCGGACATGCCCTCTATATCCTTGTACAGCACAATCGTCGTTGTGAATCCCTGGACCTTCTCGGAATTCCTCGATCCGTTGAACCTGGCCGTGCATCTAGAGAAACTGCCTGCCGCCAGATCCGTCCGTACGCATGCTTGCTCCCATCAAACGTTGCAGCATTTCTTCGGTCATTTCTCTATGAAACCAATATTTCTCCGATATCTTTTTGATAACTTTGTCGCGTCCAATGTGTGCCAAATCATCATGATACCTTCTTCAAATCTGTGACCTCACTCTTTTCGGTACTACATACACTAACCGATTCTCATACTCCTTTATAATTTTATCATCTTCTCTGTTGATCCCTGCATCATGTTCCTTCTGTATAGTTCCCATAATAAACTTCAGTTTTCATCATTTCTCTGCGCTATGGTTAACCAGTCTTCTTCTATTAAATAGTTATTCAATACCATAAGCCCATCCACACACTCCGTCTCTTCAACTTCATTTATCGTGTTTCGGGATAGAGCATCCACATGCTTCATCTTCTCTGCTGGTCGATGAATCACCAAATCTAATGAGTTATATAATTTTGTTTCACTCTCTTCAGGTATGTCTTCATGTAATTTTATTGTATCCATTGATAGTTCTCTTACATCTGATTTTCCCTGGGTTTGTTCACTTTCATGGCACTCGTCGCATTTTGTAATTTTATAATTCTTTTTAACCGTTGTTTCATTATTTGATATATTCAGTATCGGTATGATAGTCTCACCCCTTTTCATTGACACTACACATCTTGGGACACATCTGTTGTCTCTTGTTGTATTGGTCTCTATATACATATTAGCATTTGTGTCTCTATCAGTATGTATACTAATGAACCCTACATATTTAGACGGTATAACATACGTTTCTTTAGCCCACAGGTTAGTTTTTGGTGGTGGTAAGTCCGGCACTTTCAAATCTCTCAGGCAATCATCCATTTCACAAACTTTGTCGTCGAAGATTCGTAAGACACCTCCTCTCCTAACTATCACAATCGTTTTTGTTCTGTGAACAGTTGACCTATTAGTAATGGTATTGATTGGCATTCATCTTTCACAACATATATAGGAGTCACAGCATTAGCTTCGTCTACTTCAATTTCTATGGTACAACTACCTATCGGACGAACTTCTCCGCTGCCAAAACCTGTGATTGTGATATTCCTTGGAATTTCTTCGCACTGTATTCCTAATCCGCCTGCATCACTTTTTCTCAAAAGTGTGCACTGTCTGCTAAATCAATATAGCTCTTTATTTGTCTACCCGAAATATAGGCGTCATGAAAATATTTTGGGTTTTCTTTCTGCTCTCTATTCATGTCGGCATTCGTCAGTACATTAGATTTTTCTGCAGTGTGTTTGTTCTCTGATTTGATTCTATCGCAATATTTTGATACATGACTATATGCGTTACATTTGAAACATAGTGGTCCGTCACTGTTGTCTCTAGCTGGCAAATATTCCTTTCGAGTATATTCGGATTTAATTCCTCTCGTTGTCACTGTCTCCGAAGGTAATAATGCTCTTGTCATTACTTGGTTCTCTTTGTGTATGGGGTTCCTCTCTTTTCTTAATTTCGTAGGCATTCATATCATTAAATAAGTCGTCGGTACCGTAGTGGGTTTTTGCCATCATCTCACGTCACACATATTCTTTGATTTTGATCCAATTAGAATCTGCTCTTTAATTTCTGCTAGTTCTAACCCTAGAACACTACATAATCTAACTTTATCGTGGAAGTAATCATAAAGTGGTTCATCACGTTGTTGCACCCTATCCATCATCCGAACCCATTTCTCGGTTGTTGTCTCCTTAGACGCAAACGTATCATTGCATTGCACTCTTGCGCATCAATGGTTCGCTCCGCAAACGAGATATGTTCGAGCTATTTCCAAAATATATGCGTCAGGTAATTGATGTAATAGTTGAATACTTAATATTTCTCTCAACTATGCGTCTGCTTCGTCCGGATTTCCTCTGAAATCTTCTATCCTTTTTAGTAATTCTGGCATAATCGCCAACCCGCTTGTAGCCTTTGATGTGTTACCACTCGCAATCGTATCGAGCATCTTCATCATAATATCATCGCGGCGTCCACTTTCCAGCATCATAGTTTTGAGTATTTATTCTTAAGTTAGCCCTCCGTCGCGTACAAATCTCTCTTCTCTGATACTAGCATCAATTTGGTTCAACCCTCGTGGTTCACTCAGGTCGCTAAAAGAAAACGCGTTGCACATAATGTATATAATAATACGTTTTCGTAACGTGTTATGGTCACTGTATATCTCAATAAAGTTTAAATTAATCCTTGAATAATCCTTGAGTTATCTTACTTCTGATTTGTTAACTCTAATCGTCTCTATTAAAACACAATGTTCTCTTAATTATTTATTTACTCTAATTACACTAAGTTCTCTATGATAAGTATGTTCTCTACTCTAGCTACACTATGACTCTCCGCCTACGATAGGATCATCCTCCATAGCATTTCTATATATTTTCACGCTGTCATTCGTATCAACATTCATACATCACAACAGCGCCATCTATTCATAGTTTATATATATATATATATATATATATATATATATATATATATATATATATATATATATTAATTGTTTAATATGAACAAAACAGCACTCAGATTTGTTTAACACAACTTTATTTTATGATTACAGACGTTTCGAGACTATGGTGTGTCTCATCTTCAGTGTAATTTCAAAAACAGTTACTTATATACTACACATTCTTTAATAACTTATTTAAATTTCATTTAATTTTTGATATACAAAAAACACCAACTATTCCTTGCAATGCTTGACACAGTACTAAAGAAACATATAACACTTACAGAAATATTCTAAACAAATTTGAAGTACTTATATAGATGGAGACAGAGAGGGTATCATTATAATGTAAACAAAAGGAGTGCTATCGCATACAAAATCGATAAAAATGAAAAAACAAATTAATTTATTGAAAAGAATAAGATAAATGAAAAAATTTTATAAATTATTAATGATGTTTATATAAGTGTCATGTAAAATATTTGTGTCGGTTCTTAGATTTATGCTATTGTTAGTCCGAACTATTAACATTGATTCTGCCATGCTCCGTTTAAATAAGTCTTTCTCATGGAATAAAATTTGGGGATTGTCAAAATCAAACTTATGGTTGTTGATATTAGCATGATCCACAAGTGTACTTTTAAATTTTTTGTTATCTATTTTTTCACATTGTAATTCATGTTGCCTGAGTCTCTTTTCTAAGTTCTGGCAGGTCTGGCCAATATAAGAGCAATTACAATCCAAACAATTTACTTTATAAACTATATCTTTCTTTTTTGTTAATGGAGTTTCATCTTTAATTTTGGAATATAAAAATTTTAATTGTTTTAATGGAGAAAAAGTAATACGAATATTGTGTTTTTTGAAAAGTCTTTTTGATAATTGGTTAAAATTATTGTCAAGATATGGAAAATTAATGAAAAAAGTTTTTTCAGGAACACTTGTTTTGCCAGGCTCTTCCGGTTTCTTATAAAAAGGTTCAAAAAGGAGCATGGCAGAATCAATGTTAATAGTTCGGACTAACAATAGCATAAATCTAAGAACCGACACAAATATTTTACATGACACTTATATAAACATCATTAATAATTTATAAATTTATTCATTTATCTTATTCTTTTCAATAAATTAATTTGTTTTTTCATTTTTATCGATTTTGTATGCGATAGCACTCCGTTTGTTTACATTATAATGATACCCTCTCTGTCTCCATCTATATAAGTACTTCAAATTTGTTTAGAATATTTCTGTAAGTGTTATATGTTTCTTTAGTACTGTGTCAAGCATTGCAAGGAATAGTTGGTGTTTTTTGTATATCAAAAATTAAATGAAATTTAAATAAGTTATTAAAGAATGTGTAGTATATAAGTAACTGTTTTTGAAATTACACTGAAGATGAGACACACCATAGTCTCGAAACGTCTGTAATCATAAAATAAAGTTGTGTTAAACAAATCTGAGTGCTGTTTTGTTCATATTAAACAATTAATATTCGTTCCACTCATATCATAAAATTCTATAATATATATATATATATATATATATATATATATATATATATATATATATATATATATATATATTGCAATGATCTGAAATAACAAACACTACACATAATAAACATAAAACATTTAAATGAATATTAACTTACCTCTGTCTTATTGTCCAGAACACCACACTTCACTCAATTGTGCACGTCCATTATCGTCATTTCTTTATCATTGTCACTCACTTTAACTGTCACTTCAACTTCCACTATCACTCTCAATCTTCAAGGCTGCTTGTTCCCGTACCCGTACATTATCCAATGCTTCCATCTGTAAAATTTGACTGCGAGTGTCATAATTTCGGTTATATCTTTGGCTGCTAAGAATTTATGCAAGAACACTTGAACATTATTCAAAATTTTAGATATATCAAAGTCCTTTGATCAGTTTGAGAAACAATTCTGTGTTATCGCCGTTATTATCAATTTTGTGAGCAGTTTCAGAGGGAGAAATAATGACTTCACTGTACTTTTTCTGAAGAGGTGCTAAAGCAGGTGCTGGTATTAATTTTGGTTTTGAGTTTGTGTTTTCTCTTTTCTTTAAATAGTTCACTAGTGTAGGACAGTTTTTTTAGTTGGCCGAATGAGGTCCGTTGCAGTTGCAGAATGTTGGATTGGGGATATCATTTTCCTTAGACATTAGCCTCAGGCCAATTTGATGAAACTCCGTACACTTTATTGCAAATATAATGGGCACTGATCACTTTTTAACTTCCCGAAGGAGAAGTTTATGTTTTCATCAAAAAATCCGAATCGCTAATTTTATGTTTTCTCGACGTTTCAAGTCATTCTGAATCGAATGAGACCAAATTTGGAAAAAGTATGTGTGTGTGTGTGTGTGTGTGTGTGTGTGAACAGATTTTTTGCCGTAAATCGACGTTTTCTCCAAAACGGTTGGACCGATTTCAAAAATTTAAAAGCCATTCGATGTATCTCGATGAGGACTATCGTCTCTGAGTTTTGTGCGGCGATCGGCCGGGCCGTTTCTTTGTAAATTGCAGAAAAGTGAAAAATTTTTCGTCCACGTTTTAGCCCGCAATTCTGAATCGATTCTGAAAATTCAAAAACCGTTCGATAGATATTGGTTGGGAATCGTGCTGATTAGTTTTTGGTAAAGATCGGCCGGGCCGTTTTCTTGTAATGAAGTTTTTTAAAAAAAAATTTCGACGATTTTTATGATTATTTTTTTGACGATAGATACCATAGTCTTCTAGATCATACTAAAATATTACGGCCCTACGACAACTGGTTCAGCTTTAAAAATTCGTCAAAGTTTGCAAAAATCAGTATGGTCTTTTTGGCATTTGTCAAAATTAGACTTTTGATCGACGTTTTCTCAAAAACGCCTGAACCGATTTTAGAAATTTAAAAGCCATTTGATGTATTTCGGTGAGGACTATCGTTTGTCAGTTTTGTGCAACGATCTGCCAAGCCGTTTCTTTGTAATTTGAAAATAAGTGTTAAACTTTTCGTTCACATTTAAGCTCATCCTACCGAACCGATTTTAAAAAATCAAAAACTGTTCGAAAGATATTAGTTGGGAATCGTACTGATAAATTTTAGGTGTAAATCTACCGAGCCGTTTTCTTGTATTTTACTGTTGAAAAAAAAATTGAAGCGGATTTTTATGTAACTTTTTTTGGCGATATACATCATGATCTTATAGAACTTACTGAAATACTACAGCCTTACGACAAGTAGTTTAATTTTAAAAAATCATCAAAGTTTGAGAAAATGAGTAGTTTTTTTGACGTTAGCTAAAATTAAAATTAGACGGTTTACTTTGTATAACAATATAGTACTTCGTCTTAATAAACGTACTAAATCATTAAAGTCCTACGGATACTGGTATAATTATAAAAATTGTTGATTTGTGAATATTTGCTTTTAGAAAATACTCCGATTAAAGTGTTCGTTCGTTTTCAATGATGTGTAATCAATCCACTCGGAATACTTTCAATCACTCATAAATTAATTTATTTTTTATTGATTAAGTCGATTATTCACATATGTCGGGAAGTTCATGTAACTTGCCTCAAGGCTAAATACAAAACCAACTAGTTGGATTCTTTTTTCGGGTTTTAGAATTATAATATACATGCCCACACAGCACATTGTTGACATTGGGTCGACTAAGGTCGTCACAATGGGCTGTAGGGTTTTTTTTTATATTTGATTTATTGGCTTTATAAGCTAGTACATTAGCCATATACTAAATTACATAATATCTACACTATCTCTTAAAGTCTAGTCTTACGTATATATATATATCATTGTTTTATATATATTTCTTTTATAATTTTATATTATTAGATTTGATGTAAGTATAAAGAGCACGATATAATCTTGTGTCTGTCAGCACTGTTATAAAATTAATTGGAAGGGAGATTTTTTGTTTGATTATTTCCTCCCATAGTTTTTGTCTGCCCTTTTCCCAACGTTTACACTCCATGATGATGTGCTCAGCGTCCGCCCTAGTCGCTTTACCCAAGCAGTAGCAACTAGGATCGATATCGATCCCAATTCTGCTTAGGCAGAACGAAGCGTATGAATGATTCAGTCTTAATCTATACAATGTTGCGTAAAACGGCCGACACTCCATAAATCCGTCATACCATGGTTTGACTGGAATTTTTCCTTGTATCATACCATAAAATTTACCTTTAATTCTGATAGATAACTGGAAATCTAATTGCCAAATGTTCCGTATGTTTGCTCTGTTAAATCTTTTTATGTCTCTATAAGATATTCCATCCGCAGCAACAGTCCCTGTATTTATTGCATCTTTGGCGCCGTTATCCGCCGCTTCGTTGCCAGCTATCCCAATATGGCTTCTTACCCATACAATGCGTAACTCCCAATTTTTTGATAATATTGCATGTATGTCATTTAGTGTATCTATCGTTAATAATGATGGGTCCTTTCCCAACGACAACTGGTACCACATATGAACATATGTGAACCCACTTATGTCAGAGCCGTGGTTTGACCCATGGTCAACCCCACGGGTTCAAAACGGGTATGCTATGGGGCTGGAATGGTATTGCTATGGGTTAAAATGGCAGTATATAGTGCAATACTGGTTGCATACTTTCCGTGCGTATTTGTAATAAATAATCTATATAGTTGCATACTTTCCGTGCGTATTTGTAATAAATAATTCATATAGTTATAAATATTGAATGAACTAAAACTGCAATTCTATATATAGCATATTTATTTAATAGTATTTTATTTACATTACTAAAAATAACTAAATTAAACTAACTTAACTAAATCATTGGTGATCATTATCCTAAAACTTATCATTATTTTATTATATAGTATTATTAAATTTAAACAAATTTTTCATTTTTTATTTTAATTATTTTCATTATCATTATTCACATTGAGTTCATCACCGCCTTCTAAAGCACTGGAAAGAACAAATTTTAAATTATTATAAACTATAATTTCACAGGTTTATTTTATATAATAAGAATGTTAATTGACATTTTTGAAATATCTGGAATATATTTCAACTTACGGAGCATTCCGGACAAATGGGCTGTCATGGGCATGACGCAGCCATTTTTTGACACACTGTTCAACTTGGCTCTGCGTCACACGCTTTTGCTCAGATACATTATCTGAAAACATTATTGGTTCAATTAATTATTTGTTTAAATAATAAATAGTTTAAAGTAAGCCATTTAATGTATTAATTAATACCTATAATTATTTTTACTATTAAGAGGGCCGAAAAATTCTTTTTGGCTTTGCCTCCAACCCAGCCGTACTCCTTCGCTACCACATCCTTAAATACCTTTTTTAAAAGGAATATGGTAGCGCTTTTACAGTCTACGCCACCAATTCGTCCTAGGCGTGCCTTCTATAAATGATACAATATATGTAATTGATTTGTCCATTTTATCCATCGAGGAACATCATATTTACCAATTTTTCTGCTATTGACGCATTTGTCAATTGCAGCTCCACATCTTGCAGTTCTGCCTACACGAAATTTATTGTACACTGCCAGTGTATAATCAGGCGAATCATTTGCCTTTTTACACTGGCAGCACTGCTTATTAATTCTGTCCATTACAGCTTGGAAATTGCTGTCAATGGTGGCATTCTGCTGCTCAAATTTAAGATTGATTTTGGTATCCAATCTCGAAATGAGTTTCTACAAGTCTGTTTTTTTTTAAGTTGTCTAAACTTCATAATGTATATTAACATTGATGTAATTGATGTAATGAAATAACTCACTTTTGTACCCATCTATGGACTCTGTACTGCTCCCAGCACCATGGTCAAACATCCTATCCCCATCATCACAATCTTAAATATAATATTAGGTGATATGATATGTAACATTAGTATACTTATAAGATTATATTTGTGCTTAGGGTGACAAAGTCAATGAAACACAATTAAGTTTCTCTGTCAGAAAAGAAATATTGTATTGTTAGTTTTACATTAGACAAAGTTTTAAATACAATACCTTACATACCTGTCAGAAAAGAAATGACATTTAATGTTATTAATCACAATGTCAGTTCCTAAACACATTTACAACAATATCTACTCCGTGACCTATTTTAGGTTATCACTTGTTTTGCTATCCTAATATCATAGGAGCTGTATCTAGGACAATCATAACGCGCGAAATTTAAACTAAAGAAAATTAGGTATTTTTCTTTAGTAGATTACTTACAAGTGTTAATTAGACGCCTTGCATTTGGCGTTGGTCGCCCATTAACTATTATATTATATATTATATTTATTTATTTCAGCCTAATGGCCTAGAAATACATCATTATCTTAAGTCACAATAATACCTTAAACCTACTTTATATACAAAAAATAAATTGAAAAGTCTAATCAGGGGGATCTAATAACTTTAACGTTCTGGACTGGTTGCCCAAGTAACTCTTTTTCCTTTGCTTTCTTCATGCGGTTGATTGTTTTCAATCAGCCTAGACTTTCCTTATCATTTTTGCCACAGAGAACGTCTTCCATAGAAATGCTTGTTCTCTCTAACATCGCGCATCTTTTTTTCCAATGCTCAACCGTGTCTTCCTCCATCCCGCACAGCTCACATATTCGTTCTTCAGGGTTCAGCCAGTGTTTGTTATTTTTCTCCATGGTGCCACATCTATACCGCGCAATTACTCTCTGATCGCAACCGTTGCTCCAGCCTCTTAGATACTGTGGAAGTCCACTTGTCATTATTTCTCTATACTTTCTATTGAATCTGGATCTTTCCAGTTTGTTCCAGTGCTCTTGACTTTGTACCTCGCTTCCTCTCTCCCGCAGTACCTCTCCAACATTCGCTCCGGTTTCACTCAGCTGAACTATGGGCTCCTGGTCAAATCCACATTTGTTTATATATCTTACCCTTTCATCCAACCTCTCTTTATCCCCTTTACCTCTTCTTCTTTCGCTAATACACTCCTTCACTATGGCATTTACTCCTGTCTTTAACTGTTTCTCTTCATAATTAATCGCTCTCTTAACTAATCTCAGATGTAATTTGTCTCGTTTTACTTCCTCATAGAATACATAATCTGGAGTACAGGACTCCAGACCAAGTATCCATTTCAGGTATTTTTTCTGTACTCTTTCGAGTTCTGCGATCTCTCTCCAACCTCAAATCTCTGCGCCGTAAGCCAACACTCCGACTACCAAACTGTCAAACATCTTAATTCTCCTGCTGAAGTTATTGTGGAATAACTTCAAGTTATTGTGGAATAACTCCACGTACTTCTCATTACTGTGTTTGCGTTTTTAGTCAGATTTTTGATATGCTCTATCATTTTGCCACTTTTTGTAAAGTGGTACCCCAGATAAGTAAACCATTTGGCTTCCTCTATACAGACCCCTTTCCATAGCCAGTTTGTACTTTTTTTTCTCCCTCCCCCTTTTTTAAAAAGCATAACTTTCGACTTTTCTCCATTCAATTCCGTATCAACTACTGATGTGGAATCTAAAATTTTAGATTAATAATATCAACGTAACATAACTTTATTTGATTTGCGTTGGGTTTACTTACTGCTCTGCATGGTATGTCTAAACAATCCGTAATCGAAACCTTAAAATAAGATGGTTTAAACTGAACCAAGTTTCGGAAATGTTTTATTTATGTTTCGACCGGTGGACTTACGACGACTCTAAGGCGTTCTATTCGTGGTTGGGCCGATAACCATGCGACGACTCTGAGGCGTCATATTTGTGTTTGGGCCGATAACCTTTGGACGCCTCTGAGGCGTCTTTGTAAGTAAGCGAAGGGGTTAACTACTGGTGTGAAATCAAAATTTTTAGATTATTATCAACATAAAATAACTTCATTTGATTTGCTTTGGGTTTACTTACTGCTCTGTCCAATAAATCCGTTATCAAAGCCTATAAAGTAAAAATGAATGCACGTAGCAAGATTTAGATTTAATGATAAATATTTAATTAAAAAATTTATTGTATGCGATCTTACTGTTGTTTGAATGAATTGCAACAGGCGTAGAACATCTACTCGATAAAGTTGGTGGTGCAGGGGCTAGAGGCAAGATGCCAGGCTCGGAGTCCAGGTCCAAATCGTCACTGGAACTTCGGTTCCTTCTGGCAGGAACTCTTCTTTGTACTTTTCTTGCCTCCGCATCAGATGTTATGTTTGAATATTCGAGCGCTTCCTTCATTTTGTCAAGTCCCACCTCAAATGAGTCTACAATCATAATAGAAATATATTTTGATACTCTTATTACTAATTGTATATCTGTTATGCTATCCACCCGTAGATATAAAAACTCTGTGGACTTTGTACGATTTCCAGGACTCTCTTGGCTACATCATCTGCTTTATTGTAGAGCTTTTTATTCTCAAAATTAGGAAAGAAGGATGTACAATCTTCCCTATTGAACCAATTTTTTGGAATTATATCCACCCCGTCTTCAAATAGAACCACAATGAATGATTTTATGCTCACCTAAAATTAAAACCCAATTAGTTTACATTTTAATTACATTTTCATCACAAATTATTAAAATATTTGATTGTAATCTCTTCATAGTCGAAGAATTAAACTAATGAATTACTTACCTTGATCGTTTTATATACTCGTATTTTAATTTTAACGTGCTTGCGGGAAAAAGTAATCTAACAAACGCCTATCAAATCGGTAGATGTGGCTTAACGCGGTAGGTGTGGCTTAACGCGGTAGGTGTGGTTGATATATTGAACTATACAATTATATAAAACTATATAATTTAATAATGAGAATGATTTAAGAAGAATTAAACTAATGAATTGCTTACCTAGATCGTTTTATGAATTTTAATTTCAACGTCCTTGCGGGAAAAAGTAACCTAACAAACGCCTATCAAATCGGTAGGTGTGGCTTAATGCTGTAGGTGTGGTTAATATATTGAACTATATAATTATATAAAACTATATAATTTAATAATGAAAATGATTAATATATTATAAAATATTTAATCAAATTTTATATTATTTAAAAAAAACCTTATTAATAAAACAACACGATAAACAGAACTATAATACAACCGAGAGCATAAGAGAGTGCTCTTTAATCAAGCATTTAAACGTTTCATAGTACATTGATACCAACCGATATGATTCGCGGTGAACAAATATTTTCAGTTATGTTTTTAACATATGCAAAAATTTAATAATTATTGCATTGAAAAGTATGAAAAATTGATCATAAAGACTGTTAAAAAATAACCAATCGATCGATATAATGAAAATGCAATTATTTGGCAAATTAATTAATCCAGCAGACAAAATAGTCTAATTCAGTGATGTGCCGCCAAAGTCCGCCAAAGATTTTGATGGCCGTGGCTTATCGCATAGGCGTAAAATCATAGTACATTGATACCAACCGCCAAAGGCGTAAAAATATTTTTGAAGTTGAATGCACTAAAAGTTCCTTATTATAAAAATAAATTAAATTAAAAAAATGCAACCCAAGTATTATGCTCGCGGATAAATATTTCGTTATTCATAGATTCCGATATATATCGGAACCAAAATCCTTTGTAAATGCCGTCTTTTTGAACTAATAGAAAAAACTTTGACAAAAGCGTCTTCATTGCTTGGTGTTTTTGAGATTGCAAACAGAATGAAAACATTATTTATTATTATTTTAAGTATAGTATTTGGTATTATTAATCATCCATAAAAAGGTGTTTTTATTATGACTGATAATCGCCTGAAAAAATAGTTTCATAAAAATATGATAATGTATATGGATCACTTTATTGGAATTCTTGCATATTTCCCAACATCTGTATTAAGAAATACAACATATTTTTGAATATTTTTGAATAATTTCAGTTATGGGCCATGTTAATAAATCAGATGTTTCACTCATCATATATTTCCCAATTAGGTTTATTATGGCTGGTCATACAAATCTTCTTTCACTTTAAATTTTTCACCTATTAATTGCTATTGATTCAGTTTTGATCAGAAAGCCACATTAATTATATTGACAATTTTAACATCACGTAAAGCGCAAAATGAATCGGCCTTTTTATTAACATTGAATGTAAAATCTGAATTGCAATACTGAGGATATACTATACTATACTTAGGATTATCACAATAGTCTATCAAAGGTCCTTCGAAATGCATAGACTTATCACAAATTCTAGGCATGACTTCAGACTTCACATCTTTCCCTATAAAATATTCTTTTGCCTCAAAGAATCTTTTATAAATTTGCTGCAATGGTTTCTCTTACTTCCGTATGTATTTTTTCAAGATCTGCATGTAATTCTCAAATTTAAAGGCACTAAATGAATCTAAGCTAAGTATAATATATTATGTATATTATGGCTTACATTATGATCTCCACATAAAACCTTAAAACTTTCAACAAAATAATGAAGTATCTGCATAATCTAAAAGATCAATTAATAACGTGTTGCTACATCAAATTGTAATAGCAATATGTAAAGTAAAAATTTTTTTATAAAAGTCATTCGAAATATGAGATTTCAAAACTACTGACCCACTATACAATAATAATTGTCTTAATTACCCCACAGTAAAGTCTAATAATGAATATATATTTGGTAAGAATTACAGAACATAAGAATGCCCAAGCTGACATGTTCGAAAAATTCGAGAGAGGCAAACCGTCAACATTAATTTCTAATTCGATGATAAAAGATTTTAATTTCAACCTATCAATTCAGTTAATAAACCAAATTGATTATATTCGCCTGGATTGACACTTTTGATACTGCATTCCATTTTGTTTTCAGAAGTGTTCTACTATCTGCTCGTAAATAAATCACTGAAACAATCATGAAGTTTTAGCCCTTTAAGTAGTGCGGATACAGCATTATGAAGTATCTGATAATTTACAGCTCACTCTGCCAAAAATGGTTTTGCATCAAAAACTTCAGTTATATCTTCATTGGTACCTGAAAGAGAAATATTATAATAACTTGTTTCAACATCGCCCTGTAACACTGCCTGGTAAGAAGACGGTCCTTCAAAATCATCTACAATAGAAGATTTAGTCGCAGTTTCAATATTATCTATTGTAAAAGCACTAGTACTCGGCAAATTAATATTATCCCGTTTGCATTCAGATATCTGCAAAATAATTTCCGAACGTAATATCTGCATTTCCCAAACAAGCCTTCTATCAAAATGAGACTTCTATCAGACATATTTTTTTATAGACTTTTTTGACAAATTACATAGTCGAACAACAAGAAATTCTGAATATTTTATATTCCAATATTGTCTAAGATTATAGTAGCGTAAGTACAGTACTTGAATCATCAAACAAGAACATGCAAATGACGCCGAACAATTCTTGAAGAAATTTCTTCATTTTCCCTCTTATTGCCTCCCCATTTTTTATCTTCTTTGAAGATTTATATTTCTTAACATTTTGCAACAAACAACCTGTTTGTTTCTTTTACCAGTAACTCAAAAAATCATCGCCAATGATAAATCTATTGAACTTTCTATAATTTCCGTTTCTTTTGGAAACACTTCAACTCCATCATTACCTAAATATCGATTTATATCCATATGAATATCATTTTCGGACCATGGTGTAGTTGTAACATTATTATATTCGTCATCGGAATCGCTTCCCTCTGAATCGCTTTCCATATGTAAAACATTCACTACTAATAAGAATGTCTGACTTAACACTTTCACTTATATCATTTTCGATAATATATCGGCATACACGTTGCAATGTTATTACATTCAACACCCTGTTTGTTGTTCCATTATAAACCACGTTAAATAGTAAATAATTTCAATATATGCCATAGGTGGGAAACCTGCGGCCTCCGGGAGGTTCTTGTGCGGCCCCTTGCCGTCTAGTACAAAATACTGCTATTTTAGTTACTTTCAAACAACTATTGTACATCAACGTCACGACAGTTCTGCGAAAAATCCCACTAAAAACAGTTATATTGTAACATGTCATCAGATTACTAGCCTGAAACACAGGCTCTTAGGCAGATACGAAATAAAGATCTAATATATTATATTAATATTATTTAATATAAGCAATATTTTCGATTTCGCAAGACATCGCCCATTATATGATTCAAGAAGTATTATAAAAAAATTAACAGTGCAGAAGAATTGTTAGCACCCGGGTTGAAGATTTTTATGCGTATCCGTAGTAAAATGATAAAAATTTATTCTTCTCGCAACCAAAGCAAATCCGCAGCTTTGGCGGAGATCGGAGCAACCAGATTTTACCTAGATATATTGGCTATTATGAGACCGTAGTTATAAAATGACACAAAACTATACCTTTTATCATAAAATACAAAAATATATTTTTAAAAATTGCTGTAGGCAAAATATGTATCCGTATTTATTTGCACATAATATATAGAATTTATTTATATTTAAATCTTGAAATATAAATATAGAGTAAGGTATTTGAAATGAGAACTCAAATGCAAAATATAAATGAACAGTACATTTTGTGCATAATAAATACATATTTTAATTAAAATATATCTTTCACGTTCATTATTGTTAAAATAATGTTAAAATATATATAATAATACGCTTATTTTCATGGGTAAACATTATTATTCTCTAAATCTAATTAAATAATATTTTTTAAATTATATTTTTAAATGTCTGTCAATAGTGTCTAGGTATATTTATTTTGGAAAGAGGTAACGTTGCGTTATGTATATGCATAATGCATTAATCCTTTTTTTGTTATGATAACTATTGTCATGAATAACAACAAGCAGGAATATTCATACCGAAAGTTCTCAAATGAATTTAATCTGTTTTTTCCAAAGCCCGAAATTCCCTAAATTAACCGTTAACACCTTAGTTTGCAATGAATTCAATGGTATAAGAAAAATATATAATTTTTTATTTCAAATAATTATGTTACAATAAGAATATGAATCAAATTCAAATCAAAAGACTTTAATATCATTTTTATATAAAAAATGAATGTTTAAATGAAATTAAAACGAACTAAAATTCGATTTTATCGAAACGAAGTCCATTTTATCTCATTACATACGTTCGAAACATACCAACTTTTTTTCCAATATTCAAGAAAAATGAATAAAATTTTGTTCGATTTTCTTCGACAAAAAACAAAGCAAAATAAGTCACTAACTTAGTGTTTAAAAAATATTTTTTTATTGTATTTTTTGTAATATTGTTATATCATTTTATATCATTGTTATTATATATTATATTTAAAATTTTGAAGTGTTTTATTTATTTTTTTCTATATAATGCAATAAATTGTTAAAACTATAAAAAAAACTATAATAATTTCACAAAAGTCACTTTATTAGGTCAATCAGCTTATGCGGCCTCTTTTATTGCTGCTTAATTTAAGTGTGGCCTCTAATGGCAAAAAGGTTCCCCACCTCTGGGCTATGCTGTGCATTTATCTGAAGGAAACATATGTGACGATGTATCCACGCCAAAACTACTTAGCTCTGGTATGGTTAACTGATAATTATGACTTGCACTTATAACTTTGCTAATCTGTACTACAGGATTGCCCAGATGTATTTTCTTCTTAGAGAGTATAGATAGACTGCCGTCCTCGTCTTAGTGACCATTCTCGCCGACTTGAAAAGAAATATCTATAATGTTGATACTGGTTTAGTAATTCAATCAAAATACTATTAATAAAAGAGAGAGACAGTTTAGTTGTACTGGCATCCATACCGTTTATATCCACCACTTTCTTGAATCGAATCAGGATCACCAATTGTTTCAACGACATTAATATTATTGAACGTTTCTGTATTCTTTCTTGAACTTAACTCTGGCTCTGACTTACCCATGACTCCAAATAATAAAAATAATGCAAATGGTGCCAACTGTACCGCATTAGACACCATCTGAATAACCCTACCCCTCTTCTATCAACTTGTTTACGTTCAATAGAAGTCGTAATGTGCAACGCTTTTATTCATGTTTGATCGAACGAATTGAAACGGCGCTCTGAATCGGAACTTTATAAATATTAAACGTGAATCATTGAATTTTAATAACTTTGCATCTAAAGATGTTGTGCTCCATTCTAGTAAAACATTAATCCCAACTACTAACTTATCTCGTGTCATATCAATCAACAAGTAACACCAATACCTGAAGAAATCTTCAGCATTTTTAATGTACTGTTTTGGGCTCTTCTCAATATAATTGATAACAATATTAATCTTAAAGTCATTACCATGTACCTTGGAAAAAATTGTTAACTTTTTGATTGATGAACCATGGGTACAAATAAATGGAAGGCATCTATCTGAAATTTATATTATTTGATAAATTAATACTGTCCATTTTAGTAGCACGTGAGAAACATACGCAAATTTTAAAACTGCACTGTATGCAATTTTTAAATTTTTTTTGAGTTACGATTAAAGAGCCTAAGGAAAATTCAATTTCTGAGGAGGTGATGAATCGTCCCCCAAATGTCAAATTATGCAGTTTTAAATAAAAAATTAAAGTTTTTATATGAGGAACATAACCTGAAAGATATTAACCGTCCAGTTAAATATTTATATCAAATATTTTAAAATGAAGTAATATTGCATGTATATCTATATACATTTGGTTAAGCCTTGCATTCCAAACGACCACATAAAAAGCATAACTCGTGTTATTTTAGTAAATCAAGATAATAGTTTGAGGATGACATTTTTTATTAATTTATAAATCGTTCGGTAGATATTAATGAACCGATTCTGCCGCATAAAAGTCATTAGATTTTGTATCTAACAACCTGAGAAAAACGCTTGACTGCACAGAAACCACATGGCTTTTGACAATGTATTTTTGTGGGGCAGAAACGGTCCATAAATCTTAGTTTTACTCATGCTATTTATAAACGTTTTGTTTACGAGTTTCTTGTTGAGCGAAAATAAATCTTAGAAATGTGATGCTAAATTCTTCAAGTACAGTTTGCCTAAGTATTCAAATTATGTATTGCATTGTTAACGATAAAGTGTCGGTAGTTTTCTTGAATTGATTTTTCCGTGAAATTTTTTGAAATTATGTGTGTGTTGTGTTTAAATATATAAAATTAGTTTGAATGTACTGAACTCGAATATAAATGAATTAATTGCTAAATGATAGCAAAACAAATTGGGGTATAATATTTATAACAGGAAATGGTTAATATATTGTGGAAATAATAATGTTATAAATAGAATGAAAAATTATTACGCTGTTGAAAAAAACACTATTATATGAGTACAAGCACTGTTATTCATTATACTACAGCAGTTCTGAAAAGAATTTATATATAATTAAATCAATGGGTCAACAATTACTAAATACTGATACTAATAACGACTGATAATTTATTATTGTATTGCGATTCCAATACAACTTGTTAAAGAACGATCAAGTACTACTGGAAGTGAGCATATTAAATATTTGAATATGGTAGAAAGCAAATGATGCATAGTTTTCCTCCTACTTGAAACAAATGAGCATAAAACATGTCATGGGAGGAATTAAACTTGGCTCAGACAAATAAATTATATGAGGAGTTGGTGCACTATTTTCTGTACAATTTTGACATCAATATACGTAACTATGATCAAATACGATGTGGTCAGGATCTTTATGGCTGAAGAATATTACCATTTTGTTCGACTATTTGTTCAAAAGTCGAACATATTCAGGTGCGACCACATAAAGAAAACCTTGAGTTATGTTCACTGTGATGTCAATGATTTGATTGCTTTTATGTGCCGGAGTATGTGAAACATTTCATTTACATCCATATTGCCAAATCAATCTAGTGAAAGACATTCACAAGCTATCGTTATCTTTATTATTGTGAATAGTTTTCGAACAAATAGGAAAGCACCGCCATGGATATATCATATTGACCAGATATAGAATTTACGGCGGGTACTTATATTGAATGATATATTGATCATTTAATATTTTTAATTAAGTTTACATGGGTACTAACAAGATTTGGGTGTAGTCAACGTATTACAGATTATTTCTGTCACATATTGCCACATATTAAACGAAAGGCTAACCTTAGTTTGAACGAAGAAGGAATTTTGACATAACCAATTATTTTGGTATATTTTAAAAAATCTTAAAGGCATTTGACCTTCAATAACCTCCATACATAATCAATCAAGGTGGATTGTTTTCTGGATCAGTAGAATTGTAATTGAGGATCATGGATCAAATGATATATAATTTGGCAGTCGAAGATATTTTAATGATGCTTACAGGATTTAATATATTAATGAAAATGAAACATGTCGTACAGCATGGATATATATATAAAAATGGTAGACTGAATGACATCGATTCGTGATCATTCGACTACTTTTAAAATTGTCGATAGCTGCAAATATTAAAAAAAAATGGGGGTTAATTAATAACTAATTTAACTAATTTTGAATATTCAATAAACAACACACCATGTAACGAGTAAGATGTAATATGTAGTATTTTTGTTTTTATCAATTTTTATAATTGAAGAAGTACCAACAAATACACATAAACAATGCATATACAATCAGGCAATCAACAATTAATATACAAAAGTGTTCCAATGTGGAAATTTGAATGTAAAATTTTATAAGTCAACTTAATAATAATATAATTACAGTTATCATATACAACAATATAATTGCACATATTATCGCAATTATGATAAGTAAAACATGGTTTTTTGTCTTATAATTTTACATTCATATTTCTATTTACTGCTATATTTTATATATACATATTTAACGTGGCATAGGATTTGTTTTCGACTATACAAGATTCTGCAAATTGTGCAATACGATAAGTTCGTATTTTTATATTAGAAACGAAAATACTTAATCGATATTTACTGATGACATTTCAATGTTTGTAATATCCTCATATTAGAATTCATATTTCATTCAGGTATGCTTTTTATGTCGTTGCTTGTTCTGCTCTAGTGTAATAATATTTGTTCGCGCCAGAATCATGTTAGATGTCGCCAGTTGATATTGGTAATAATCAGACAACACCTTTTCTCTGGCAATCCTCAAAGGTTTGGACGTAATAGCTGATCTGACGGGTGAACAAGCTCTCTCGCGTTGTCTGGTCACGTACACCGTTTTGCTTGTGCTTTCCATATGAGTTTTTTGTGATATATTTCGATCATTAGTTATTACTTTATGAAATAAATACTTTTTAATCAGTGCAAGTGTTCCTTATTTGTGTTTGGAGTTCATTTCTTCCTCAGCATCCGAATTTATAGCGAACTGAGATATCCGAACTTGAAGCCGCCATCCAACTGGACCGCCGAGCACGTAGAGAACGTCGAGTATTTTGCTTAATATATTCAATAAGATCAAATCCTCGGAATAGTTATTGAGTCAAATTCAATTAGCTATTCCGAAAAGGTCTAACTAACCCCCATCCGTAACATTGGTCCTTCGACGCCGGGATCCTAATTTTGATTAGGATTTATTGAATATATTGAGAAAATAAAATCCAAGATGGCACCTAAATTTGACGTGGGTGCAGAGATTGACCGATTGACAGCGAAGAGCGAAATGTATTTTTCAATAATGCAAGAAACGTATGACATTTCTCAACAAATTACCACCAATACGGCAAGTAAGTTAAAATTTCTTGAAAAATTACACCTTATTGAAAATGCACGAGAACAATGCATAAAATTAAGCGACGAAATAAACAAATTAAGACATTTAGAGGATCCGAGTTTTGTTCCTGAGTATGCCGACATAAGGGCCTTGGAAATTTTGTACTCAAAAATCAAATATATAGAAAAAATGTTGGATAATCAAAATATAAGTAATTCGTCAATACCGGACAGTGTTCCAAATCATCATTTACCATCCATAGAAGTTCCAAAATTTTCCGGCGATATACAACAATGGCCTTTATTTTATGAAACCTTTAAAGCATTAATTCATGAAAATACAAGATTAGATAACGTATCCAAATTTCATTTTTTAAAAGGTGCGTTAGAAGGTTCCGTACTAAAAATTTTTAATTCCATACTACCAACTGCAAATAATTATCCGATTTTATGGGAAGCACTATTAAAAAAATACCAGAATAAACGATATTTAGCCACCACTTACTTTAAACAGCTCTTATCGTTTAAAACCATTACATCATCACAAATAGACTTATTTCTGGAACAATTCGATACAGCTGTACAAGCCCTTTCACAATTAAACCTTCAAGATGCATTTGACTTTATGATAACGTCTATGGCATTCTCAAAACTCGACCCCATTTTGCAGGAGAAATTTGAGCATTCTTATCAAGGAGAATTTCCTAAATACCAAGATCTCCTCAAATTTCTCCATAAGTCGCAACAAGCGAAAAATCAAGTTTATGGTATGACAACTATAACTAACAATCACACATATGGTGAGCAAAAGGATAAAAATTCCAATTAGTCGATCGTTTCTTTTATCGTTTCTTTTAAAAGTAAATACGAAAAGAAGTGCTTTGTGTGCCGGGAACAACACGCCATATTTGCATGTTCAAAATTACTAGAAATGAACATTCCTGAACGGCAAGATTGTATAAAAAACTTAAACCTATGTGTGAATTGTTTAAGCCATAAGACGACAGTTGCGTGTCGATCGAAGAAAACTTGTATTATATGTAAGGCACCGCATCATACATTGTTGCATACTGATAAGAATCTTGCAAATACGAATCAAGGTAATCCGTCGAATTCGAAATCTAATAATACTGTTTTATGCACTACCAGTAACAACAAACTCGCGCATAATACAACAATATTGCCGACAGCTGTAACAAAGGTTTTTACCAAAAAGAAAAATACTCCACTACGTACTATAATTGATTCAGCAAGTGATAAAAATTTCGTTACATTAGCTTGGTGTAGAAAGGCCCATTTGAAAGTTCAACCAGTTTCAGCCAAAGTAATTGGATTAGGAAATTCGTCACAAAACGTAATAGGATTTGTTAACTTCACTTTAAAATCCACAATCAATCCATATCAATTGCCAGTATGTGCATACGTTGTGCAAGAAATTGTGAGAAAACAACCACCAACCACGATTCCAGTATCAACAATCCAATCATTCTTGAAGTACCCACTAGCGGATCCAAAGTTTTATGTGCCTCAAACGGTCGACGGCATATTAGGATGTGATGTTTTCAGCGAAGTTATGGGTACTAATAAGGTGAAAAATGGTCAAGGTTCACCTATAGCACTAGAAACCCGATTGGGTTATATAATAATGGGTTCGATATCAGATTCACTTCAACTTTCAAGTTTTTCCATGCAATATGATTGAAAATCTATGACTTTCTTTCTAATATAGTATGTCTCCTTACAACGCTTCACTTTCGATCAAAATGCAGCCTTTGGCGTTTCCAGAACTACCTGAACACTTGATCCGACCTAAGAATTGGTTATGTTGTGTCGGTTTTGGGAACGAAATTATTTCTACTTAGTCCTCTCAAAGGATTAATATTCTCCATGGAGACTCAATGATAGTGGCCATTAGTGGCCTTGTTGAGCTCAGTGGTGATCCTCAACTTCCTACCTACACCTTTATTGACTTTGGCGGTTTTGCCTGCTCCATTGGATGGAAGAAAGAGTAGAAGTTTTCTAGGTGCCGATGGAGTGATTCGAGTGGTCCATATCCAAAGAATTATAAGGTTATAAAAGGTATCCCTTTTAGACTGGGGAATATGTTCGCGCCAGAATCATGTTAGATGTCGCCAGTTGATATTGGTAATAATCAGACAACACCTTTTCTCTGGCAATCCTCAAAGGTTTGGACGTAATAGCTGATCTGACGGGTGAACAAGCTCTCTCGCGTTGTCTGGTCACGTACACCGTTTTGCTTGTGCTTTCCATATGAGTTTTTTGTGATATATTTCGATCATTATTTATTACTTCATGAAATAAATACTTTTTAATTAGTGCAAGTGTTCCTTATTTGTGTTTGGAGTTCATTTCTTCCTCAGCATCCGAATTTATAGCGAACTGAGATATCCGAACTTGAAGCCGCCATCCAACTGGACCGCCGAGCACGTAGAGAACGTCGAGTATTTTGCTTAATATATTCAATAAGATCAAATCCTCGGAATAGTTATTGAGTCAAATTCAATTAGCTATTCCGAAAAGGTCTAACTAACCCCCATCCGTAACAATATTTTATTTTTAACACCTAAACTATTTATACATTTTAGAAATGTTAATGTCTTTCACATACACGTGCAGCACTTTTCTTTCAACTTTATGTGCTTTCGCTTTTGGCTTTACTATTTACATATAGCAATTTGTGTATGGAATAAGAAAGCTTCAGTGTTTTCAAAATAATTAAACGTTTCGGATAAACGGTTTGTCTCCTTCCTCAATAATTGCTTCGTACATTTTTCATATATAATTGTCAGCAACCAAATAATTTAAGAACTTTGGTACGAGCGGAATGCCCTAGACAGCCGGGCGTTGCATTTAGTGGACGGCCTTAAAATGAACGAACGTTGCATGCAACTTTACTCAGAGAATTGTGAGCAAGAGGTAAATTTAAATTCTGTAGCCTTGATTAACCGGCAGAACCAGGACTATATTTTGTAACCTAGTACGTACTTCTTGTAGCATTTTTATGGAGGTGTAATTACAGGGAGTTGCGATCTAGTTTTTATATGATGGTTTACCACTTTGTATGACTCGCCCCTCTCTTTGAAAAGTTTTCCATGTGTGTCGGTCAATTCGCTAAATCTCCTCTCCTGGTCTTCGTCTAGCGTTTTTGCTTCGAGGGTACACATGGGATTAAAATACTTTTTCTCTAAGTATTCTGTGAATCGTAAATCGAATTCATTATTCTATGGTTTCGATAAATCCTCGTTCCTCAGACAGTCTTTTGTTTGAATCTCCAGTTGAATTAATTTTAATCGCAGTTGTTTGGTAACAAAATCCGAGCAATTTATGAATAATCATTTAGAACATTATTTACTCCCGTTAGTGGTACGTTCAAAGAGGTGCTCATTGAGTTCCCCGAGGGGAGACTCATGAGTTAAGCAAATAATTTTACCAATCACTAATAATCACGATTTATTAACACAATAACAATCACAAGAACTATTTAATATAATAGGGTCGTGCCTGGGTATAAGGCCGCCTGCGTGCCAGCAAATATAGCCGCCCCTGTAAAAAAAATATATATATATTTATAAATATACATGCGCAGTTCTCAGAATGAAAATTATATATAATTTAAATATAACATTACAATTAAAATAATACTAATAATTAATAGTTTAAGTAACATCATTTAAAGTTTACTCGGCGCGATGTTTTTGAAGCAAAGTCTTCAATCGCCTCCTGAATACTAAAATGATCAGCAATTTCATTTTCTATCGCTATTATTGACAAATTACTAAGACGTTCTTGAGACATTGATGTTCTCGGGTAATTTTTAATTATTTTTAGTTTTGTAAAACTTCTTTCTCCACATGCAACAGATACAGGAACTGTCAGTAAAAGTTTTAAACTTTGGGAAAGACGTTTCCAAGCTGTATTTATATAAAAATTTAATTAATTCTTGAGGGTCTTTCCTTTCTTTTATAAGAATTTTTAAAGAAACTAATTCATCGAAAAGTTCTATGCCACTGATATCGCAGGATTCATCGCCATCTTTAAATTTGTTTTGTAAATCGAAACAATTTTGTTTTATTTCGTTGAGTTCCATATCAATAAATTTATAAAGAAACCCAAAAGAGTTTTCAAAGTTTGATAGTGTTTAGAAACGGGTGGTCAATGATGAAACTGCCGTATCAATTATGATATAGTAAAAATTAATTTTAAAGTTTTCTTTTGGTGTCAATAGATGTCTTCGTCTCCTTCATAGCTGAATAGTTTTCGGTGGCGTCGGCGGCTTACACTAATTTCAGCAGGAAAATCTGGTACTGCTTCTAATACTTCACAAAGTTTATTAGCCATTTTCAAATAATTCTCAAAACTCTCATTATTTCTTATGCTTTCAAAAATTTTCAATACATCTTTTAATTGATTGGGCGCACGAACTAATGTTCCAAGAAACTTTCTGCATTATTTTACTAATGAAGTCCACCTTTTCCAAAACTTTATGCCATATTATTATTGAACATATGAATTTATAAGATTTAATTTTCATTGCCAAACATTCAGCTTCATGTCGAACTACTGGCGTAAGAGATTTTTCGAGGCTATCATAAATTTCACCTAATTTGTGGCGCAGTGGTCTAATTGCTTTAGTTTTTGCTTCCCACCGAGTTTCACAAACTTGTTTTAATGTTAATGTTTTTATAGAGTTTTTTAATATTTGCCACCTAAATGGTGAACCGCTGAAAAAATTGTAAATAGCTGATATGTTACTAAAAAATCTACAGTTGAATTCGTTTTTGCAGCCCAATATGTTTTCCGGACATATTACACCCATTATCGTATCCCTGGCCCCTCATGTAATTAATATTTAATCCTAGATGATTTAGCTTTTCAATTAAGAAGTTATATAAATAATCTGCAGTGGCTTTTTCTGATTGATAAAAACCAATAAAATTTTCTCGTATTTCAACTCATCATTTTCAATATGTACATACCTGAAAACTAATGTGATTTGCTCGACATGCCCAGCATCCGGGATACAGTCTAAAATCACAGAAAAATATTTTGCCTCTTTTATAGATTTTAGTATATAATTTTGAATTTGGGTCGCAAGTATAGAAATTATTTCATTTTGAAATCGATTTCCCAGGTAATGTGGCATGTGGTTTTCTAAAGCGATTGATTTTTGTGCTCGCTTTATGTGATCTGCCATTATATCATCGAATTTTCCTATCATTTTGATGGCCTTCAAAAAGTTACCATTATTTTTTTCGTACAATTTGTTCGAAGATCTTCTAAAAGCTAAACACTGTCCAGCTAAAAATTGCACCACAGATATCATTTGCGTGGCAATTTGACACCATCGTTTTTCCTCAGCATTATAATAGCGTTGCATATCCTTATCAATTGTGGTTTTCCTTTTTAAATTTAACTCCAATTCTTTCCACGAGCTGCAGTTTTGGATATGTTGAGATGTTTTTTCGTGGCGAGGTAGTATTTCTGATGTGTGTTGCCAATCGTTGAAGCCTTCGTTTACTAATTTCATTTCTTGTTTGCTAAATAATTTACAACAAACGCAATATATGATGTCATTTTTCGGTGAATAGATTAACCACTCACGATTGAACTTTTGACCATTAGACATTTTTCGATAAAAATAAACATTTGAAAACGATCTTCCTGATTGATTTTCTGCATATGCTGATTGTACATTTTGAACAGGGCCCTTTTCGATTAAAATATCTAGCACTTTATTGGTAAGTGCCAAAGGCCAGGTTGCTGGATCATTCAGTTCCATACACATCGCAGAATAAGCTTCATCAATTTCATTAATATCGTCGATACTTGCTACTGCTATATCTTTAATTTCATCATTGCTATCAATATTGTCATCAACATTTGCGCCATCGGTAGATAATTTATTTTCAGTTTTATTTAAATCACTAATTGAACTTGTTTGACTACTGCAAGTATTTCCCGTTTCTGAAGATTTCTCCAAAAATTTTTTTAGTGAACCAAACATTTTGTTGGATTCATTTTGTTTTTCCTCCCGCTTTCTCTTATACAGGGCTCCAGACAATCTTATAGCTTTTCTATCAGACATTCTTAAGCTTTTTACCAAAATGTTAAAAATATCAAAAATAATTTATATTCAAATTAGTAATACATTTTTCTTATTATTATTAATAAATATGACGAAATTTTTAGCATGGAACAAAAATTTTACTTACCCTGGTAAACAAAATTTTCCTTTATTACTTAAACTTTAACTATTACACGCTCAAAACACTTAATTAATTAATACACACTGAATAACTTAACGCTTACGCACGAACTAATCGCCCTTTTTATGCGTATGGCTGTTTTTAACCAAAATTATTGTTTATATTATATTCGATAAAGTGCTTGAAGTCTCTTGGAAATGTTAAGATTATGATAAGAAAAGATGAATTCATAATTGTATATATTATAAAATAAACTTTAACGCCTCTTGAAATTGTAAACAAACATCTCGAATTACCGTCAAGAGATATGTTGTTATATGCTTATGTTAGTTTTAACGTAAATCAATCAATGATTGCCAGTGTTTTATTTGTGGTCAGGTACGGAACCAACTAGTCTGTTTTTAAATTTCAAAGCATATATTGTTTAACATGGTTTTATATCAAACTGTTAAGTATAAATCTCATGTGTGAAAACAAATCCTGCTCAATTATCCAGAGAAAGATTTCGCCGAAGCATCAAAAACTACTCTAATCGTATTGAAGTTATTATCCTTCACAACAGGGTGATGTGGCAAGAAATATAAGTTATTTTGAATTACTTCATCCTGAGTAAGTGAGATCTGCTCAGCGTGCCCTAGTTCAATGTATTCATTCACAAACCGTGAATATGCTGCAAACAAGATACTATCTTTAGAAAACCGCCTCTCTAAATTCAAAAACCTATGTTTTGCACCTAAATACGATGATCCTAGTTTATCAATTTTACCATCTACAAATTTGTTGTCTTGCACTATTTAAAAGAGCTCTCAACTTCTCATGACTGCCCTTTTGTATTACAGGTATGCTATCAATGCTCTGCAAGTGAGCACTGACAATTGAAAATGGATTTTTGTAAGTTTTAATTACAAGATCATATGCTACTGCATAATTTTCATTTGTGAGTCTTATAGTAGATATTAATTCCAAAGCTGATAATGTGAGAGCACCTTTTAAATAGTGCAATTTCTGGACTGGCGCTAATTTTGAATTATTATGTATCAATGAATTAAAAATGTCTATAAAAGCCGTCCACTCACTATACTCCCCATCAAATTTTGGTAACACAATGTCTGACAATTTCACATCTATCACGCTACTTGTTAATTTTTCGGATTTTTGATGGGAGTCAATAATTGATTTTATCTCAGCCATCATATCAAAGTATAATTCAGAGTACTTAAGGTACTCATCAGTGTACACGCCTGGAGACATGCTTTCAAGCTGCACGTACACCTCATCCCAGTTGTGGATACGTTCAACTAGCTTCTGCTTCCGAACAGAGAGACCCTTTACGTTGTCGCCCTCCTGTAACATATTTGTTGATGGCATTGAATGAGGCCTTAATAATTTTATAGGTGCCTTCCAATGAATCCGCATCCGCCATTATACGAGCCAGTTATACTATACTAAATTAATATTATTACTACAAGTGCTACACAATGTACAAAGAAAATGAAGAGATCTTAACACATATTACTCAGTCAATTAATACGGGAACAAAGTCAACAAACACACTTATATGAAATGTGTAACAATAGTGAGGTTACTGCAATGCATAGAATTATGAATGACTCACGAACCCCGTGTTTTGAAATACACGAGTCAGCGATGATCCTAATTTTTGTCTTCCACGTGGGATCCTAGTAACACGATATACTCCCCAACTTGTGTAGTAGCTTGTCGATTATCACTTAATCATCAAGTTGTACGAAATTAGTGATTGAATGAATACCTTTTTCTTGCGCTGCGAGCTGAATCCTAACCTCAAAAATTTGGAACTCCCAAATCTTTAAGTGACGACGATGATTTCAGCGTCCGAACTGCTAGCTTGATTAAGGATATTCTTGTTGCTCTGCTTTTTGTTTACGAACGACATAGACAATTTCAATGCCGCATTCGTAAACAAAACAATACACGCCGGTGATACTACTTGTATATAAAAAACTTTCCTCACCACAGTGTATAATAATTCTCAAAAATAAAGCTTGCACTGATGAATATCCGTGAGAAAGACCAAATTATGGTATAATGAAATACTGGATGGGTTATGAGTTAATGTATTTGACACGATGTTTACTCCTCGGCGGTATATGTACAAGAGAGAGATTACAATCTATGCAACTATTGCGGAAAGTCATGTCAAAACGTGAACATTACGTTTTGCATGACATGTCGCCAACATAACAATAACGCGTCGTTCTGACAGTACGAACGACGCGCGCGAAGCTTGAATTCACAGTTAGAACTATGAATAATTCTGTCCACTTATCAATAATCTATTTACTTCGTCAGGATATTATATTTATATTTACATGAGATGTTCATTCTTCGACGGCAAAATTAGAAAAGGGATTAATCCTAAGCATTAACGTACTAAGTGTAGCAATTCCCGCGCTCAAAAGTGCAGGAACTAGGCGACCATAGAGTTATTCTCGGTCGAACATTCAAAATGCCGTAACATTCGGCCATCCTAAACTTCACTCGTCCCCGAGTAAATAGTTTCTAAAACGCGCTGGTCTATGGCTCTGACGTTGTGGGCAACTCCTGGAATCTTCCTGTCTCAGATGATCTCCTTCCAGTCCTGCTTGATCTTCTTTCAGTCCTGTCCGGTCTTCTCCCAGTCCCTGGTCTTCCTCTCTCCGTCGTCGTCCTCTTCGGCTCCAACGGTGTTCTCTTCTTCATTTGCGGCAGGTTTCCACAGCTTCAGTTGAGATACATGAGCTGTAGTACGGTATCTTCTTCCGGTTGCATCTTCCTGCATGTTGATGATGCCGTAAGTATCTCCTGGTAGTATTCTGTAGATCACCATTGATCCTCTGCAACTTCACGGAATCGCCCGTTAGGATTGGCGCTGTTTTGCCATACACCATGTCGCCTATGTTCAAATGCACGTTTCGATGAGCATGTTTGTCATATCTCTCTTTGAATTTCGCCTGTGACATCTCAATTTTCTCGAGAGCATCTTTTTGGAGTATCACTGGTTCTGTATAGCGCTCTTCTCGTTCAGTCAGCTTCCGTAGTGGTCCATAATCCCTCCCTGGTATGTATCCATACAGCAGCTCAAAGGGGGTCCGTCCCGTACTCTTGTTGAATGATGAGTTCAAGTCCCACGCTACAGTCTTCTGCTTCCTGTCCCAATCCTTGCCGGTCTCGTCCTCCAGTGTCGCCTGATTCACGAGTAGTTCAGCGTGTGTCGAATTCCATGTCTCGTGCAGAAGTCCTGGAATCCCTTGGTTGTGAAACAGGTTCCTCGATCCGTAATCAACCTCATTGGGGCTCCATATGTCAGCACAAAGTCTTCCATCTTCCTGATCGCAGTTCGCGCTGATGTATTCCTACACGGCTCCAACCTAACAAATTTAGTCAAATTTCAAATTAGAACAAGTATATATTTGTTCTGTTTGCCACTCTTGACAAAAGGTCCCAAATATTCTACATGAACTATTGCAAACGGTCTCTCGCCTGGTGTTATTGGGTGCAGCTCTCCTGCCTTCTTACCAATTTGGGCCTTTGTCAATCAGGCAGTGCACGCTTTAATATGTTGTCTAATATATCAACGCATTCCTGGAAAAAATTAAAACCGTTGCATCTGATGCAACGTACGATCCAATCCAAAGTGTCCGCCATAATCATGGAATCTGATTGCCATCACCTTCCTCACAGTTTTGGGTATCACGTACTTCTCTCCATCACCTGTGGATTTGTACACTATACTTGACCTTACCAGATATCCTCAACCTCCGACTTTTAGTGTGGACTTCTCTCAACACTCCGTTTGGATAAAACCTCTATTTTTCTCTTTAATAATGGATCGTGGTGTTGATACACTAACACCTCGTCCTCTTGGGTTGTCATGCTATAGATGGTAACCACATCCTCCAGCTGGTCCATAGCAGAAGCTTCTTCTGTTGGAGCCCTGCTCAATGCATCCACATGCTGCATTTTCTCACGTGGTCTATGCTCAATGTCAAAGCTAAACTCTGACAAAATGGTGTATCATCTCACAATCTGAGGATTTTTCGTCTTATTGGCATTCAGGAACACTAATGACTGGGAATGTGTAATGATAGTAAAATGCAAATTAATTAACAGACTCCTCAGTCTAGTTACGCCCCATATTATCGCCTGGAGTTCTAGCTTGCTGGAACGGTAATTTCCCTCTGGTTCATTAGTCCTGCGGCTGATAGCATACACAGGGTGCATTAGCTGATCATCCCCTCTCTGCAAAAGCATGGCTGCTAGTCCCAGAGAACTTGCATCTGTATGCAGCTCTGTGCGCCTGTCAGGGTCAAATATTTTCAGCAGAGGTCTGCTCGTAAGTGCGTTCTTTAAATCATTGAATAATTCCTGTCCATGTGAACTTTACATCAGCCTTCAGGAAACCAGTAAGTAACCTGCTCCTCTCTGCAAAGCGGGGTATAACCAATGAATCTCCTCACCTCATGAACATTCTTTGGTGCAGGAAATTCCTCTATGGCTTTCACTTTCCGTGAACCAGGCTCTATTCCCTTGCTAGAGATTTCCATCCCCAGGTAGCTCACCTTCTCCTTTAAAACTCGCACTCTGAAAGTTTGATAGTCATACCTGCTTTCTTTAATGCCTCTAGCACGGCTAACAATCTTTACTTCAAGTCATTCCAGTTCCTTTCTGGAATTAAAATATCGTCGAGGTAATATAATACAACCTTATCCCTCAGAGGTCACAATGTGAAGGCTCAGTTTGGAGAAGTAGGATGGTGCATTCATCAGCCCAAAGACCATCCTCGTTAACTGGCCTGTCTCATCTGGGGTAATGAAAGCAGTCTTTTCCATTGCCTCATTCGTTAAGGGAACCTAGAAGTATCCATGGGCTAAATCTAAAACAATAAACATTGTGTTATTAGCCAATAATGCCAAATGGTCGTCCATGATTGGCAAAGAAAAATTCATTCGCTCTGTCTGTCTATTCAGAGCCCTAGATCACGACCACCATGCGGGATTCTCCGGTCTTCTTCTGTGTCAGTAGCACTAGACTAGCATAAGAGGACTCAGCATCCGTCACAATCCCAGCTTCCCTCAACTCTCCAACAATGCGGCTAATTTCCTGCCTCTCTAATTTGCTGGCTCGATAGGGCTTTGCCCTGACTGGTCGGCTGCCTGGTATCTCCTTAACCCTTTTAGTGCCAGGCGAAATGGAGGTGCCTATGCGAGAAAAACCGGCCGAATTTCACAGTTATACAAGGGTTCGGGAAAATGCTTATAAAAACCAAACGAGAAACGATATTTACATGATTCAAAAAGCTGCGTATTATAGATGAAATACAAAACGAAACAATGACACTAGTTTTTTTGTACTCATTTGAGAATTATAGAAAAAAACAAAGGTATATATGTTTATAAATAAAGTAAAAGTTGAGTTCTCTCGTACAAAACGTGTTTGCACATACAAACAGCCATATTTTCACCACAATTTTATATGGGTCAACTATAATGGGAGAAAAAATGGTCAATACTATTCGGGAGAAAATGGAGAAAACTACTTTTTTCCAATATTTGATGGCTCTTCTTTCATCTAAGTATGAATATAGCATCACGTCTGACGTGTCTACGCCTCCCATGTGTTTGTTATATTCAGCTACGATTGCTGGTTTTTCGACCTGTATTTGTGCATTCCTTTTCCTGATTGTAGTCGTTTTGTTCTGAGCCTTCTCAAATGTGGACATCAGTAAAACATTTTTCTTCTGCGACTTTTTTTCCCGGTACGCTAATAGTAAGACTTCATTATTATTTTGTGTTATATAAAACACTGTCGACAAGTACCGATAAGGGTCCAAATCCACAGCGATTTACGCCGCAGATCGAATATCGCCTGAGTGGCGACCATCGGTGTTTATGTTAGACTTCGGTACCTCTAAGCGATACGAAAAGGTCGTCGTCCACAAAGAGTTAAAACGAAAAACTATTTTTTTTAATTCTCTCATAGTGAAATTAGATCATTTATAACGTATTACAAATTTATTTTGAGATAGAGTTCTCCCGCAATGCGAATAGTAAAGCGCTACGAGGCGCGGGCCGATATATCGGCTCTGGCACTTCCCGCGAGTGTAGCAAGAGCCGATATATCGGCTCCCGGCACTCAAAGGGTTAATGTCCACTTCCTGATGTCTTTCGAGATACATGACCTATAATTATTTAAAACATGTATCAGTTCATTTATGACTTCTTTGCGTTGGTTTCCCATATCTAAGTCAGTCATAACTATAGGATCTGTCTTAGTCTCTGTTTGTCGCTGTACTATCCAAACTTGTCCTGTGTGTATCGTCAAATCTTTTGATAAACTTACAGGTTTGTCATCTAAGTTTAGTACAGGTACAATCAAGTCAGTCTGTTCATCTGTAACCCTGACTAAGTTACTGTCCCTGGAGGTTGTGTTGTTTCATTGGCTAGTAATTTATTTATATATCAATGAAATATTTTATTATATATAAATATATATAAATCATTAAGTTTACCGACAACAATTTATTGGTAATTAAATAGTTTATATATAATTAAATAACCGGAATAATTAATAATAATATAAATATTTTATTATATAATATATATATATATATATATATATATATATATATATATATAATATATCTTGATAGTTTTTTCGACGTTGAAACATATTTCAAAGTAACTGGCAGCCCATTCGTCGAAATAAAAAAGGTATAAAGTATAAAAACTTTTATTTATACGTTTCGACACAAGATGCGTGTCATCATTCAGCAACTACAACAATTTGAAAATTTTATTAACTAATATAAACAACAATAAAAATTAATTATAGCATAGAGAAACATTATACACACCACAGGACAAAAACACTCAACAAAAATTTATTTTAAAAAATTAAACTTAATAACATATTAGAAAAAACATTTTTTAGAAAAAAATTATGTATAACTAAAAGATTTGAAAACTAATTTTACTAAAAGTTATGAAATACATCATTGTGAAGCTAGAAGCACGCCCATACCGAGCATCTAGACTCGACTGAATTATTTCAATAGGCGTGTTGATAGGAATGGGAGGGGACGCATCAAGGACAAATTCTACGCTGCAAGAGAACGCATCGAATACAGAGGTTGAGCTGGGATTGATCAAAAGGAAAAAGAAAACCAAGTAAAAGTTAAAACAAAAAAACAAAATTGTAAAAAAATAATATAAAAGAAATAAGAAAATTATTTTTTTGTTTTTTTAATAAAATCAATAACTATCTGGTAACCATCATGTAAAAGGTGGGATGAATTGCGTTTGTTAACACAAGAGGAGGAATTTAATGAAATAAAAAAGGATTCAGCAAATTTTCTAAGGTCACTATTTTTTTCGATGTAAAGAATAACAGGATGTGAAGTGTTAAAAGTGTGATTGAGATTGAGCATATGATCGGAAAACATCGTTTTGAATTGGTTTGGATTTTTTGAATTATAAATATGTTGATTAACTCTCTTATAAATATACTGGGAACTTTCTCCAATATAACACATATTGCAATCATTGCAATCCAACCTGTAAACAGAATCGGTGACCCTATCAGACGGGGTTCCAGACTTAAGAATCGAAAAAAGGCAATTAAAAGTATTATCAAAACTAAAGACTAATCGGAATCCTTCTGAAGAAAATAACTTTTTTAAAAAATACGAAAAATTGCTTAAAAAAGGCAAACAGATAGTTCCTTTGTATTGGGCGGAAGAGGAAGCTATTGAATTTGAACAAGAAGGTGAAAATGAATTATTAGAATTCGTTTGTAAATAAATTAATCTATTATTAATGATGTTGTTGACCAAGTGCGAAGGGTAACTATTGTCTTTGAGAACGGAACGAATAAGGGTCAAATTTTTTTCCCAAAACATACTGTTACTTAGTAAAATAGCCCTGTCTATAAGAGAGATAATGACAGAAATTTTAATGGAACGCGAATGAAAAGACAAATAATTTAAATATCTTCCTGACCACGTTGGTTTCTGATACCAATCAGTCAGGACAGAATTGTTAACTTTATTTTTAGTAATTCTTAGGTCTAAAAAACTAATAGAGTCATCCGACTCAATCTCACAGGTGAACTGCAAATGTTTGTTAAAAGAATTAAAAGAGTCTAATGTGTCTACAATATGAGAATCATCAAGGCACAACAGAACGTCATCAACATATCTATAATAAAGGTGAGGTGGAACAGAAAGATTAGATAAAACAAAATTTTCTAAAATTTGTAGTGTTAAATCAGCCACAGGGGGGCTAATACTAGAACCCATGGGTAAACCAAAAATCTGCGAATAAAATTGATCATCAAAACAAAAGTACGTGTTAACAAAAATGAAATTTAAAACCGTCTTAAACCAAACCAAGTCAATCGAAGTGTGTGGTTGGATATCATTCCAGCGGGCAGAAACAATGAACAAGAAGGAATTTTACAATTCCTTCCAATTCTTCCTTTGTTAGTTTTGATGTCATTTCCCTTTTCACGAACATTCCTTGGGATTTGGCTTTGGAAGCTGTTTCTGCCCGCTGGAATGATATCCAACCACACACTTCGATTGACTTGGTTTGGTTTAAGACGGTTTTAAATTTCATTTTTGTTAACACGTACTTTTGTTTTGATGATCAATTTTATTCGCAGATTTTTGGTTTACCCATGGGTTCTAGTATTAGCCCCCCTGTGGCTGATTTAACACTACAAATTTTAGAAAATTTTGTTTTATCTAATCTTTCTGTTCCACCTCACCTTTATTATAGATATGTTGATGACGTTCTGTTGTGCCTTGATGATTCTCATATTGTAGACACATTAGACTCTTTTAATTCTTTTAACAAACATTTGCAGTTCACCTGTGAGATTGAGTCGGATGACTCTATTAGTTTTTTAGACCTAAGAATTACTAAAAATAAAGTTAACAATTCTGTCCTGACTGATTGGTATCAGAAACCAACGTGGTCAGGAAGATATTTAAATTATTTGTCTTTTCATTCGCGTTCCATTAAAATTTCTGTCATTATCTCTCTTATAGACAGGGCTATTTTACTAAGTAACAGTATGTTTTGGGAAAAAAATTTGACCCTTATTCGTTCCGTTCTCAAAGACAATAGTTACCCTTCGCACTTGGTCAACAACATCATTAATAATAGATTAATTTATTTACAAACGAATTCTAATAATTCATTTTCACCTTCTTGTTCAAATTCAATAGCTTCCTCTTCCGCCCAATACAAAGGAACTATCTGTTTGCCTTTTTTAAGCAATTTTTCGTATTTTTTAAAAAAGTTATTTTCTTCAGAAGGATTCCGATTAGTCTTTAGTTTTGATAATACTTTTAATTGCCTTTTTTCGATTCTTAAGTCTGGAACCCCGTCTGATAGGGTCACCGATTCTGTTTACAGGTTGGATTGCAATGATTGCAATATGTGTTATATTGGAGAAAGTTCCCAGTATATTTATAAGAGAGTTAATCAACATATTTATAATTCAAAAAATCCAAACCAATTCAAAACGATGTTTTCCGATCATATGCTCAATCTCAATCACACTTTTAACACTTCACATCCTGTTATTCTTTACATCGAAAAAAATAGTGACCTTAGAAAATTTGCTGAATCCTTTTTTATTTCATTAAATTCCTCCTCTTGTGTTAACAAACGCAATTCATCCCACCTTTTACATGATGGTTACCAGATAGTTATTGATTTTATTAAAAAAACAAAAAAATAATTTTCTTATTTCTTTTATATTATTTTTTTACAATTTTGTTTTTTTGTTTTAACTTTTACTTGGTTTTCTTTTTCCTTTTGATCAATCCCAGCTCAACCTCTGTATTCGATGCGTTCTCTTGCAGCGTAGAATTTGTCCTTGATGCGTCCCCTCCCATTCCTATCAACACGCCTATTGAAATAATTCAGTCGAGTCTAGATGCTCGGTATGGGCGTGCTTCTAGCTTCACAATGATGTATTTCATAACTTTTAGTAAAATTAGTTTTCAAATCTTTTAGTTATACATAATTTTTTTCTAAAAAATGTTTTTTCTAATATGTTATTAAGTTTAATTTTTTAAAATAAATTTTTGTTGAGTGTTTTTGTCCTGTGGTGTGTATAATGTTTCTCTATGCTATAATTAATTTTTATTGTTGTTTATATTAGTTAATAAAATTTTCAAATTGTTGTAGTTGCTGAATGATGACACGCATCTTGTGTCGAAACGTATAAATAAAAGTTTTTATACTTTATACCTTTTTTATTTCGACGAATGGGCTGCCAGTTACTTTGAAATATATAATATATATTAATATATAATTAAAAAGATTATTTTACGGAATAATTAAATTTTATATATAAATATATTACTTAATTGAACAACATAAATATAAATTACTAGAAAAAAAATTATCTTCCTATGATTTATCTTCCTATGATTAATTTATATTCAATTTCTATAAAACTTTATTGAATATTAACAAGTATTTTTTTTATTATAATTTTATTATTAGGATTATTTCATGAATGAAATCAAGGAATATTAAAATGAAATTAGGATTACAGTTAATTATAACATTTAATTTGCATTTAAAAAGTATTGAATATCAATTAATCTTAAATAAGAAGCAATAATGCAAATAGTTTCGACCTATTAATTGATATATTTATCCTTATTTATTAATTGAAACCAAATTAGAGGTATATTACTGTTAATAGTATTATTGAATTATATTCCAATTAGAAATATTAAATATTAAGCTTCTAACTTAATTATAGTGATTAATTATCATTAATATTTCTATTTATATAGTTTAACTAAAACATTACATTTTCAATGTAAAAATAAAAATCTCTTTTTATAAATATATTTAAAGAAAAAAAAATTCTCCATAACAGCTTCAATGTTATACTCTAAATATAAGCTATTTAAATAAAAATATAAAATCAATAAATAAACTACTCAAAAAAATATTCTAATTAAATAATTAAATAAATCATTATTATATTTATTTGATATTTATTATAATTTTTAGATAATAAAGAATAATTCAAAAATAGATTTTGAGATCCTATAAATTCTAATCATCCTTGATCAACAATCTTTATTAAATTATTACCATAAATTAACGGTTTATAAATATAAAACACAGAAATTACTGGTAAAAATCATATATTTCCAAAAAATACTAATTTTTTTTTATTAAAATAATTATACCCAATTTTATAATACCTAATTTCTAACCCTACTCATAATCCTAATAAAAATATAATTATAACTATAATTTTTATTATAAATCTAATAAAAAATATATTAGGAATATAAAAAATCAAATTAATCATAATCTTACCAAAACATAAAGAAAAAATTATTAAAATAAAACTTATTTTAATTATTTTATTAAATTCATCATTTAAAAAATTTAAACTAAAATAATTAAAAGAATTAAAAAATAATATTCTTCTTAATCGAAAAGAATAACATACAGTTAACCCGATTCTAAAATAAAATAATAAATAAATTAATAAATTAAAATCAATAGAAGATAAACTTTCTAAAATTAAATCCTTAGAATAAAACACAGCTAAAAAAGGAAATCCACATAATGCTAAATTAGCTAATCTAATAATTCTTCCTAATATAATTATTGAATTTCCTATCCCACCTATTAAACGAATATCTTGAAAATTATTTAATAAATGAATAATAATTCCTGAACATATAAATAATAAAGCCTTAAATAAAGCATGTATTAAAAGATGAAAAAAAGCTAATTTGGGTATGTTAAATGATAACCTTCTTATTATTAATCCTAATTGTCTTAATGTAGATAAAGCAATAATTTTTTTTAAATCAAACTCATAATTAGCTCCCAATCCTGATATAAATATAGTTAATGTAGAAATTAATAATAAATAAATAAATAAATTACTTTTTATTAATAATTCTCTAAATCGAATTATTAAGTATACTCCAGCAGTTACTAAAGTTGAAGAATGAACTAAAGCTGAAACAGGAGTTGGGGCAGCTATTGCAGCTGGTAATCAAGAAGAAAAAGGAATTTGTGCTCTTTTAGTTATTGCAGAAATTAAAATCAAAAATATAATTAAAATTATTTCAAAATTATTTATTATATATTTTATATAAAATAAATAATTTCAACTACCATAATTTATTATCCAAGAAATTCTAATTAATAAAGTCACATCTCCAATTCGATTTATTAAAACAGTTAATATACCAGCATTATAAGATTTAACATTTTGATAATAAACAACTAAACAATAAGAAACTAAACCTAATCCATCTCAACCTAATAAAATTCTAATTAAATTTGGACTAATAATTATTATTATTATAGAAAATACAAATATTAATACTAATAATAAAAATCGATTTTTATTAAAATCTTCTATTATATATCTTTCTCTATACTTAACTACTATTGAAGAAATTATTAATACAAATCTTATAAATATTAAAGATATTCAATCAAATAATATTCTAAAAATAATTATTATAGAATTAATTCTAATAATCTCCCATTCAATAATATAAATTAAATTATTAAAAATAAAATATAAACTCATTACAAATAACACTATTCTTATACTTAATAAATAAATAAATCTTATAAAATATAAATTCTTAATAATTTAAAGTCACTAAACATCTTTGACACCACAAATCAATATTTTAATTAAACTATTTAAATATAAATAAATTATAAATATATCTCTTTTTAAAATTAATAAATTTAATGGAAATCAATGTAAAAATAATAATAAATATTCTCGAACCCTTCCAGAAGAACAAGAATATAATCTTATTCTTCTTATTCCATGTTGACTATAAGCAAATAAATATAGTCTATACCTTGCTCTTATAAATGAAATTATTATAATTAATACTATTAATATTATTGATCAACTTATTATAGAATTAATTAATATAATTTCACCTAATAAATTTAATGAAGGAGGGGCTGCTATATTAGACCTACATAATAGAAACCAAAATAATGTTATTGAAGGTATAAATCTTATTAAACCTTTATTAATTAAAATTCTTCGTCTTCCTGATCGTTCATAAATAATATTAGAAAGACAAAATATCCCAGAAGAACATAATCCATGAGAAATTATTAAAATAAACCTACCTACAATACCTAATATATTTATAGTAAAAATTCCTCCTAATACTATTCTTATATGAACAACTGAAGAATAAGCAATTAAAATTTTTATATCTCTTTGAATAATACAAATAAAAGATACAATTATTGGCTGTCCTCAGTCTCTGTTCTATTGGGCCTATCACTTCCATGTTCGCAAAGGGATGTTCCTCGTTGTACCTAAACGTCAGTTTGTTGTATCTGTTCGTGTAGTACAAGTGTGGTAGTTCAGTAAAAGTCCGTCCAATGATCACATCCACGGGTTGTTTTCACCTGTTTTGTTCCGAGAAGTATTTTATGTTCAGTCTCCCGGAAACTAAGGTTCAAATCCTGGCACAGTTTTCTCTTAGAGTGATAGTATACAATGGCCTCTTCCGACTTCAGTTGGACTCGTTTCTTCATGCGTTCCCACTTCGATTTATCTCCATCCTCTACATGTGTGAATGCATACCTGAAACCTTCTTTAATGTCGTCCCATGACTTTATTTCGTCCCTCTTCGTGTCGTACCAATCACGTCCGGCACCTACCAAATGGCTTATTGCGTTGTCCAACGCAATATTATCCGGCCATTCATGCCGTGACTTTAAACTATCAATCTTTCGCAGCCATGCTTCTGCCACTTCGGTTCTGCCGTCGAAATCCCCCAAAGATTTCGACAAATCCGTCATCAAGTGATATACCGGTCTCGTTTGCTCATCTTTCTGTTTTAGTAACGCCCTTATCATGTCGTATAACAACTCGTCGCGCGCCCCAATTACGTTCGCATCGTCCGCCTTCAATTTGCTTTGGAACTTCTCAAATGCGTCTGCGTTTCTCTCCATTTTTCCTACTAGGAGTCTACGAAAAAACAAAACTACAAAAAGTTCCAGCAATCGCTTCTCGCGAACAAGGTGTACGTACTGTTCCTAAATCGACATACGATTTAAAACAGCCCCCTTAACCTAACTGAAAACACACGTTATTTGACACCGCTTCACTTTCCTAATACAGAATCTCGTTAATATGCTGAAACAAAATAATATTAACACAACACGAAACTTACCACCATGTGGGATAGCTCATTCACACTTCTGAAATGTTAGAAACTTTAATTATGCGACTATTTAATTAACCTCAATGTTTCAAGCTGAAAGTAATAGACATATATAATTATACCATATAATAATAGTGCACATATTCTTAGCAATAATAGCAGGATATTATATTTATGTTAACATGAGATGTTCATCCTTCGACGGCAGAATTAGAAAAGGGATTAATTCTAAGCATTTACGTACTAAATGTAACAATTCCCGCGCTCAAAAGTTCGAGAACTAGACGACCATAGAGTTACTCTCTGTTACGCAATTGTAACGCGCGAACATTTAAAATGCCGCTACAAATATATACATACCAATAATAAATAATGTTTTATTTTTTATTCTTTTGTTATTAATATATTGAATTAATAATTACTTATGAAGATTACTTATTTACACAATCTGTTGCAGCAATCTAGAAAAAAAAACAGCTATATTAATATTACTCCACATATCTGTATATTATTACTATGAACATTATTATTGTTAAACATGGAAACATATTATGATGAAATGCAGTTCTTTAATATAACTGTTATAGTTTATCAAATTTTCAGATAATAGTAATATCAATTTAATGTAGACAAAATTGTACCTAATAACCCTCGAAATAATTTTCGGTCTATAGCTCGCCGCTTGCTTCTCGAGCCAGTTGCTGAAAATGTCGAAACTCACTGCCATACACAAATAGTAGTACATCACGCTCTATAATGGTTCATTCGTGACCCATTGCACTCTCCGACACATGCTCAACATACAAAATTCTGGTTTTCGGAAGATAAAACCCACATCCTGGTGATAGTTCCTCCTGAAATATTTGATATTAGCCTCGGGTATTTTGATATCTTTCAAAAGATATTATTTCAAGTTAAGTTTATTCATTTATTTACCAGGTTCATAAAATTGTTCCGGAAGCTATATTAGTAGAAAAAAAAAGATGATGATATGTTTATTATGTGAACCAATAGTTTAGATACTCTTGAAGTCTTTTGAATCGATAGCTATCAAATATTAATCATCACATTTAAATTATTTATTATTCCAAAAATAATATCTAATTTATCTGGATATTGGAATCCACTCTGTATGATAAGTAATATAATAATGTTATTAATTATCTTAAAATAATCATTTGACTCATCTTTATCTACTTTGTTTTCAACTCCCCATAGTTGATGATTTTTTAAGGCTTCCTTGGTAACATATGAATATGTATAAGCACTTTAGAGTAACTCAATATTAGAGAACATTATTATTATAATATCATACTATACCTCATACTATATTTACTTACTATATACATTACTTACCTCATACTATATACTATATCATACTATATTTACTGGATATCCCACACAGCACAAGCGCGAGTCAGGAGCGACCTGGGGTTCGCCTCGTGAGTCGATCGGTTAAACTTTTGTTGCACCACATACGTGTATTTTGGTCAATCTTCGCACAGAAAGAAACCTAAAGTCCGAACCCGGTTGCGATATTTGCCGATCTTATTGTAATATATTGTAGATCGAGAAAAGTTCGATTAGAGATCAAGATTTGGCACATACATTGAAAATATTTTGATAATAGGTCAAAAATTTGGTAAATTGACTGAAAATCCTATTAAAATAATATTTATTTTCATGAAAGAAAGAAATATCTAAGCATTTTACTTTAATATATTATGAAAATGATACGATATGAAAATCTTACAATATACAAGTATATAATAAACCTTATTTAATAAAATAATAAAATAAATATAACAAAATAATACAATGAAAAACCTATTTTACTGTTCTTTTAATTAAAAGATAAATAGCTAAAAAAATTGACCAACGCAATTATTTCTTCCCATTTAAAATATATTTTTGCACAAAGTCCCTAATTTGCTCTTACTCCTTCCAAAAAAAAATTGACTTCATTAATGTTCTTAGCAATTTGGAGTTTGGTATTAGCAAAGTGAAAATTTCCGAAAAAGAATCAAAATTAAGACTAACTGCAAAGTTACCGGAGCTGATAAGGAAAACCTTACGGTTGTAATGAATTAGTCTGATTATCTCTAAAAAACTGAAGTCTTTTGCAAGATGCTCAAATATATAAATCTTTAATTATTGAAGTTTGATAAATATGTACGCCACTTTCACACGAAAATTGTGTTTTTAAACACCAATAATAAATATATTACATTTAAACAAATATTTCATTATTGCTTTCTAATTTCCCATAATAGCTCTAGCCAACGGTTCTTATTTTCAGTGAATTTTATATATGTAAAATATATTTTTTATTTTTTTTTAATTTCTCTTAAAACTTTGTTAAAACAAATAAATAGTTCGTTACATTCATTAGATCAATATAAATTGTATATTATATAATATCTTCCCAACAATTTCGAACACACGGACTTTCATTTAACGTTTAAGCTATCGAGTGCAATTGACGTGTTCGTATTTTTGACATATCTCGGCCGCGAAATTACCCTCATATGCCCTCATACTATAGAACATCTTTTGACACTTTTGTACCTGAGAAATGTATGTCATAGCAGTCCATGTATATAAGGTCTATGGGTGGACCTCATAATACTTCGGCATGTAAGAAAGAAAGATCTACTCCAGCAACATGTATTCTGTGTGGTTATGCTTATCCGGCAAACTACAAAGGTTGTCATTTCTACAAGGTTTATAATTATTATAAACAACATAATTATAACTTTCAAGAAAGAAGACGAACCACGGATAGAATTAAAACATCAAATACAGAAGAAACCAGGCGGCCAATAGCTAATTCTTACAGTGACCATAGAAGCTATTCTGAAATACTAAAGATACAACGAAGTAACTAAAACGAACAGTCACAGGTAACCGTTGCTCTTATCACATTTATTAGTGATTTTATAGACATGTTCAAACACTAATGGAACAAAATAGATTAGTCATGAACATGTTAACCAAATTAGTTAAAAATTAATGGCCAAGTTTTTTCGGATTGCTCAATGGAATGCAAATGGTGTTTTAAATCATAAAACGAATTAATATTATTTTTACAACACACGATTGATGTGATGCTAATCAGTGAAATGCATTTAACAAATAATCTACATTTCAAGATTCCTTTCTATTCTTTCTATAATACTAATCACCCTGACAATACTGCACGCGCTGGATCTGGAATATTGATTAAAAACAGTATTTCGCATTACACACAAACAAATTTTCAAGAAAATTACTTACAATATTGTGACGATTTAAAGAGGTTGATGGTCTCTTTCTCGGGTGTTGCAACGACTACCAAATATTACATCTTAGCGTTGCATCCCCATTACGAAACATTTACCCCAACTCCTTAACCCGACTTCTATAAACACCCTGTAATTACCTGTGGAAACTAAACCAACTAACTACACGAATGAAACAGAATGTACTTTTAGCTTATTTAACCCTTTACGCTCCGTTGTCGGCTCCAGTTCGACATACAAAATGTGTTCCGCAACTCCGTTGTCGGACCCAGTCCGACACGCTCTGATCACATCATAACGTTAACAAATATAATAACGAATAAAGTTAATAACGAATCACTAATTGTTGATGTTTGAAATTAACATTAAAACGCATTGAAATAATACTGTTAAAAAATAAATACTTTAATTCTTTTTTGTTCCTTTTTTTCATTATATAACAAACATGACAGATATTTCGCTAATATACTCAGGGAGTTGCTGGGGCGTCACATGCGTCGACCGCGCGGAGTTCAAAGGGTTAATATTACTTTAATATTACAGGTGTGATGGCATGACAATACCTACGTACTGTTATGCCTTCTGCCTAAACTCTAACGTACAATCTATAAACCGATTAACCGGATTAACATAAACGGAGTATCGGAACAAACGGAGTCAACGGAACGGAGGGAATAGTTTATAAACAATACACCTGTCCTTTGCTGTAACGGGTTCTAATCTCCTGGCACAAAACACACACCACTATACACTAAGCGGGTCCAGGGACTCGCGCCTGGACCCGACCGACCTCCTCAGAGGATGTTACATTTCATAATGCCTTTTCAATACCAGACTCGGACCTTATATTGCAGGAACCCTAGTAGACGTAGGTGGGGGAGTCCAATTGCACTGAGGGTTGTGCAACCCCTTTGACGACAATATCCTATATATCCTAATTATATCCCAAAACTAAACTTATTACTATAATTATGTTTAATTATTAACATATGTACATCTGTATATAAGTTCTTATATATATTTAAAAAACGAAGAGAAAAGTGAAGATTTTTTTTTTAGTGGATTGGTATGCGACCAAAATATTCTTTTATTCTACTAACGTGGACCGTGTCGTATTTGTAACTATTTCTTCGGCTATTTGCGTTGGTACTGCCTTCGTTTCGACCCATTGAGTCAGGTAGTCGATTGCTAATATTACGTATTTATTACCCCTATCGCTTTGTGGGAATGGTCCCAGGAAATGCATTCCTACTAAGCCAAATACATGGGTGACCGGGATTGGTTGCATGAGGCCTTGTTGTAGTGTTTTAGGTGATTTTCGCGATTGGCAGTGCGCGCACGACCGTACGTACTCTCGTATTTCTTTAATCATGTTGTACTAAAAATAACGTTATTTGACTTTGTAAATTGTTTTTGTTAGCCCGTAGTGGGCTCGAGTCGCGGGGTCGTCGTGGCATGCTTGAAGGATCTCATTCCTTAATGTTTTAGGCATTACGAGCAATTTGTCTGTGCTGTTTTATCCAAAGTCTTTTTTAAATAGTATGTCGTTGTGTAGCAGGTAGCTACGCAATTTACGAGCCGTTTTATTTGTGACGTGTTCCGGGTTGTGTAGAGCTAGAATTAAGTCGCATTTGTGCTATGTCCCTAGAGTTTGTATTAGTTTCGGTTAACATACAGATTTTCAAATCGTCGTTTATGGGGTAGCGTGATAATGCGTCTGCGTCTGTATGTAAGTTACCATTTTTATGTCATTCGTATTCCTGTATGTAGTTTAATTACCCAACGGGTCAGTCTCGTAGATAAGTCTTATGATTTCTGTAGCCAGCATAGAGCATGGTGGTCTGTTATTATAGTAAATTTTTTCCTCCATAGGAACTGTCTAAAATGTCTGATTGCCCATATAATGGCTAGGCACTCTTTTTCAGTCGTGCTGTACTTAATTTTTCGTCGTTGGAGTTTACGCGATGCGTAGGCTTCCTGGTGTTTACTGTTGTTATGTTCTTGTACGAGTACTGCTCCTAGGCCAATATCGCATAAGTCCACGTGTATTTCTGTCGGTGAGGTTGCGTCGAATTGTGCGAGAACGGTTTGTGATATTAGTTTTTCTTTTAAAGATTGAAACGCGCTTTCTTGTTCCGACTCCCAGTGAAACTTTATGTTTCTACTAGTCAGTACTGTCAGTGGGTGTGCGATTTTCGCAAAGTTCTCTATGAATTTTCTGTATAAGTTTGCGAGTCCTATGAATGAACGAATGTCTTTAATCTTTTTAGGTCTTGGAAAATTTTGTACCGCTGTAATTTTTTTCCGGGTCTGGGGAGATCTCTTTGTCGGAATCTATATGACCCAAAATCGCGTTAAGCTGGTAAAACCCAAGAAACATTTACTTGGCTTAAGTTTCAGGCCCGCAAGTCTCAGTCTGTCTAGTACTGTCGATAGTCTGGTTAAGTGTGTTTCAAAGTCGTTGGATTTTATAATTATATCGCCTAAGTAAACAAAGACAGGTACTCCATTTAAGGCCCCCTAGAACGTTATCCATACATCTCTGAAAAGTCGCGGGGCTAGAGCAGAGTCCGAAGGGTAAAACGTTGAATTCGTATAGTCCGTCTGCTGTAATGAATGCTGTTTTTTGTTTGTTTTTCGTCTTTCTCTTGCACTGGGATTTGCCAATAACCGCTTTTCAGGTCGGGTGTCGAAAAAAAATAGGAACCGTTCAAATTTGTTAATATGTCGTCCATTAATGGTAAGGGGTATTTGTCAGCGATAGTTACTTTGTTTAATTTCCTATAGTCCACGCAAAATCGCCATTCACCGGATTTTTTCTTAACTAAAACTACGGGGCTGGCCCACGGACTTATTTAGTTTTTTATAACTCCTTGTAACATTTCGTTTACTTGGTTTTGAATATCCTGTCTCTCTTTTAGGCTGTTTCTATATGGCGCGGAGTTGATTGGTTTTGCGTTGTTTGTGTCTGTCGTATGTTCAACTAGGTCCGTCGGTTTGAGTGTCCGGTTTTTCCAGCAAAATACGTCGGCGAACGTTTCGATTAGGTCGAGTAAGCGATTATATTGGTCGGCCTGTAAGTCGTTGTTCACAGTTACTTCGCTTATGTCAATGATGTTGGGCGTCGTCGTGTTGTTTTGGTTGCTTTCGAGCTATAAATCGCGTGCCTATCTGCTTATTTTTACCGAGTGCTACGGCTCCGGTGTTTGCGTTCAATAAAGATAAGTATTGTATGTCATTGTCATTCCTTAGTAAAGAGCAGTCAATTATTAATCCTCGTCGAGTGAGTTGTATGTCGGGTTCAAAAATGTATTCTCCGTTACCGTCGTACTTTGAGTCCGGACTACCAATCGGTACTTAAACTTGTTTGAGATTTAATATTTTTTAAACTGTATAAGAAATTGTATATAAAGTTTGAATTGTTGTATGCAAACGTGACTGTCTCTAAATTAAAATCTATGATGATGTTAGCTTGAATATTAAAATCATTACTTAAAATGTCGTAGTCGCTTTCGATATCGAGAACGTAAACTTCGAGTTTCATTTTACACTCACTATCGAGCTCAATTTCTAATTGTGAGACTCCTAAAATATTCGTACTTTTGCCAAAGCCAAACGTAATAGTTGTTTTACCTGTGAAGGGCAAAATGTTATGATAAAATTGACATTGTTTACCTATGACTGAGGTCCTGAATCTATTAAAACTATTGTAGGCGTTTGATTAACAGTTAATTCTATGTAAGTTGCCGGAGTAATGTTTGCCCCTGTACGTGATTGCCCTGATTTTAAATGATGGACTACCTTCTGCGATTGCCCACGAATCGCGTTTGAAAATTTTGACTTGGTTGCGCAGGCCCGGATGAGTTTACTCTGTTATTTGTGTTACATAATATCGCATAATGGCCTGATCGCCCGCAAATATAGCACGTTGGTCTACCTGTAGTGGTTCGACCGCCTCTGTTATGAAAGTCTTGTCCACCTCTGTTGTCAAAGTGCCGTTGTCTAATTGGCGTAACGTCCCGTCTGTGTGTTGTCTGCGAGTTGTCGTACGTGATTTGTGTAAATGATTTGTTAACTCTTTGATATCGTCTCGCAATTTAGTTACTTTATCGTCTCCTGTGTCAACTCCGTAAATTTGTCTGTATGAGTCCGCTTTAAGTAATTGTGTAATGAATTGTGTTACGTCGTTTAGTGAGAACTGAGAAGCCTGGGCAACCAAAGATTTTGGTCGAAGGCCTTTTAATATGTATCTTATGACGGTCCCGACGTTCATGTTCAGATCGATTTTGTCGCAGAGTTCTGTCACCGCTTGTATGTAATGTTTTAATTCTGCATTTGAACTTCTAATTCTGTTGTCTAAGATCGCTTGAGCCCTATCTTGACTACCGTGTTCCAGAAATGCGACGGCATTTTTCCCACGAGTCTAGAGTATCGCGCCGTAATTGTTTTAGATACCACATGCGAGCTGGTCCTTGTAAGTATTGGAGTAAGAAGTCTAGTTTGTCGTTGTTGGACCATCCGTTTATGCGTGCGGCGTGCTCGTATTCTAATAGAATACTAAGGAATAGAATACTTAGGAATATTGGAAGGAAGGGCAGAAGTGTGACTTGGCGGGGGTGTTTCATCGCCTATGCACTATCCTTGTTTTTAAGACTAGCATCGGTTGCTCCGCCCATGCGTAGTTCCCACTCCCTCAATTTGGTGATTACTTTTTACAACACGATCCTTTAATTTTATATCTATTTATACAGTATATTTAACCTTGATTCCAAATATCAACTTCACCTTATCAAAAATTACTCATTCATGTTTCTTTCGATTAATACTTTCTTTCTTCATTATTTTCATTTGCCATATCGGATCCCTTAATCTGGATTTGGCAGTCAAAAACACGAGCCAATGACTATTGACGAAACAAAATTAAAGTATTTTCAATAGAAACAAAATCGTAATTTATATAAAAGGGCGTCACGCAAATTAAACAAAATCCCGACGGTATAACGCGGTAATACACTACAAACGTTCGTTTGGTTTGTTTTACGGTAACATTATCAGTGAACAAAAAAAAACATACAACGAAAATAATAGTTTTATCCAATCTTAATCATTATCTTACTTAACAAATATAAAACTATTATCTCATAACACATAAACAATAGGGCCACCATAACACATTTAACTTTTTGACTAAAAACTTGCCCTCTATACTTTCA
>NW_020536405.1:0-22150 GCF_003426905.1 Ctenocephalides felis | reverse complement strand
TTTATTTGTTCAAAAATAGTTTAGAGCGAGAATTTTATCTTGCTGTTATTTTTTAAGACTAAGATATACAAATATATTCCCATAATTGTAAAAAATATAAAAATAGTCATTATTACATTACAGAGCTCAAGTCGTCGAACATTTAGTGGCGATGGAAGTTTAGAGATACATGAGGTAGAAATGAATCCGAATATATCATTGGGCGGTTTAAATGATGGTCTATTAAACACTAAAGATATTTCACAGTTACAACTCAATACAAAACTTGTAAGTAATTAAATATAATAATAATTTACAAAACATTATTTACTAGTACTCTACTAAAGGTAGGTACTACAAATATAAATTTTGATATTAAAAATGTTCAAAGAATTTGAATTTTGTACTATCGTAATTGTAAATTAAATAGGTTGATAATTTAATTTATTAATATTTTTGTAGGTTGTAATTAATGCCACGATATTTGATGAGACTGATGCGAATTATGATATTGTTATGAAAACTAATACAAATGCGTTATATGAATTATCAAGTGCTTTTTTAAACTCTGGTGTTCATTGCGTTTTGGTCTCTTTATGGCCAGCTAGTGATGTTGGTGCAGTAAAAATACTTTTGAAAACTTTTTATTCTTCGCTAATGCAAGGATCGAGAGTTGCTAGGTAAGCACACTTTTATTATTTTACATATAGATGTATAATTACTTATGTAAATTATTTGTAAAATGTATTTTATTCAGAGCTTTATCAGAAGCTATGCAAACGGTTCAGTATACAAAGCAATTTTCGCATCCGGCAAATTGGGCTGGTTTCACATTAATGGGATCTAACATTCGTCTCTGCACAAAGGTAAATTCTAGCAATTAGACATTTCAGCACAAATATTAGCACTTTTACCAAAGACTTACACCAAAATATATTAAATGTTCTACAGGCTGCACAAATGAATGAATCTTTACAAGATATTTTATTACATCATAACCCGGAGCATTCAAGAAGGCAATGTTTGCGAGTGTGTTTGCATCTGGTTGAAAAGTCTCTTCAGCGAATTCACGAAGGGCGAAGAAATGCAATGTATACCACTTTAAGATCAATCGAGAACAAGACGACGAGCAGTGGATCTAAAAATGGTGATAAGGAAGAAACAGAAGATTTAACGAAGTATAATAATGCTGGATGGAAAAATTTACTGATTTCTGTTGGATTCAGGTATTATTTTTAGATTTTTATGCATATAGTTGAATATATCTTACAATATATAATAGCATGAGTTATATCATCTAATGATTTTTGTTCTTGTGTATATTTACACTACAGATAATTTCTTATTCCATTTAGTTTGTTATATTTTGTGTATTATGTTAAAGTTACCTAACTATTAACTTGTGCCGAGCGTTGTTGTTTTCATGCTCATATCTAGTTTATACACTTGACCATTAAGTTTTTTTTATTTCATTTATTAATTACAACTGTCTATAAATATGACATTTAGTAATTTTTTTGATTAATATAAATAGAAAGGGCATATCAGGCCCCACAGTGATGGTCCCAATATTATTGTTGTTAAACTAAAATAGGTTTGATCCAGACCATTAAATAATATGCGATAAATAAACTATAGAGTGACTAATTCAAAATATATAGCAAGAATGATAATCATTTTTTGCTCGACTTATGATTGATTATGATTGAATTATGATTGATTGCCTATGAATTGATTTTAAAGATTTGAGCCAGCTGCGAATGGTGTTCCTTCATCTGTATTTTTCCCACAAAGTGATCCGTGTGCACGACTCGCAAAGTGTTCTGGAATTTTACAGGCTCTTCTTGGTTTATCACATGCTTCACTGCAAGCAGTTCAGGTATTGTAAATGATTTTTATAGAGTTTTTTTTACATCTAAATGTCGTTAGTTTCTAAATTTTTTGGCTAAATTTTGGCCTAATTTGTATTTAGGCCAAAATAGCAAAATACCGGATATGATAGTAGATAATATTTAGTAATTATCTTTATTGAAGCACCAAAAATTTTACGTATTTTTATATAGCATGGTCGATGAAATGTTTTCTACAGATATTCAAAAAATTAAATAAGTTTAATCAAATTTGCATTTTTGTAGTCATTAATAAACGATGAAACGAGATCAAAAAAATCAGCGAAGCTTAATTACAATAACACGCAACAAGAAGAAATTTCACAAGAAATAATTTCAGCTGTAAAAAAATGTTCCGAACAATTAGTGGAGAAGCAACCTGGCGATGGAATCGAAATTTCTTTGAGCGTCAGGTTAGATTTGCAATTTTCATAACCACTTTGTCGCTACAATTATATTGAAATTATAATTGTAATTATATCTTCTTCAGATCTTGGAGGATTACTGGCTGTCATGAATTATTTGCTTCGTTAGGATTTGATTTAGTGTCCGTCGGCAGTGATCGGATCAAATTAAGAGCAGGAAAAAAGCTAATACAAGGCAGACACAGTTTGCATTAGAAGCACTTACAGCATTAATAGGTAAATTTGAAAATAATCATATTAATTTCATATTTAAATAAATTAGACAGTTTTGAAAAGTATGGTCCCATTCCTTAATTAATATTTTATTGTGTATAATAAGATAATATATTTTAATTATAGGAATATTTAATAACGATTCTTTAATTTTTTTTTTTTATTATTTTAGCAATTGCAGATGAACCAAAAAGTTTGAGTAGCAGTAAAAGCAGTTCAATGGAAAGTCTGAATAGTGATAACAGCATTTGTCCATATATATCAAATCAAAAAAATGTTAACCCGCAAACTTTAAATGGTAAATTAACATAAATATTTATTACAAAATTTACTGGATCATCATTTAATGGATTGATCATGTCTTCATTTATAATTTTTACAACGAAGGCTATAAATGAATTATTTTTTAACAAAATATTTATTTTTTAATTCTGTAGATGTGCATCAGCAATTAGATAAGTCAATAAGCAAGTTAAGTTCTGGAAGAGGCGCATTTATATCTTACGTCCGTGGTAGAGGCGAACCGGATGGTGGGAGCACCATCAACAGTCATGCCCCTTCGACCACTTATACACAAAGTCAGCTCAACTCCAATGTGCACATTCATCCGCTAAATAGTAATTCTCACATAAATCTACTTATAAATTCAGACAATAATCTGCACACGAACTCAAGAATTGCAACTGCAAATATAAAGAGCGTTGAAACTAAAGGCTTATGGAATGCTAGGAATCATTATATGGGTCTGAGCAGAACTGCTGTAAAAGTGAGTAATTTATGGGTTACATATCAGTGACAGCTTTTTGGAATTATATTATATAGTTAAATGACTTTTTAACTTAATCATTTTTATATACCTATTTATATATTATATATTTTGTGTATTTGATTTATTTTGCATGTTTTTTTGAATATTTGAATAAATTTTTTATTAATGCTTGCTAACTAAATTATTTGCTTTATTTGTTAGCAATATTACACCATAATTTGAAATTTGTCTTTAGGTATGCAGACCAGGCGGAGGAAGTGAGAGTGATGCAGCATTCACCCTAGCCCACCTGTTTTCTTTCAAAATCCGCACAGTACTATCACTAATAGTGTTGACAACGCCATGACTTCTGAAAATATCTTAGCAAATGACGTTCAAATAGCTCTTGAACACCAAACACGCATTCGATCTTTATATAACTTGCACCGAGAAGGTATATTTATTTCAAGTGAATTATATATACGCATAAATTGTTTCCGACCTTGAAGGACAATAATTTAACAACTTCTCACCAAAATGATTTGAAAGCACGTTTTCAATTAGTATAAATGAGTATTCATAAAATAATGAATCCTGATTTATTTTTATTTTTAACAAATTTACTCATTCAAACTTATAATTTAATTTGCTGTACTAATTTAAATTTTTTATTTATTAGATGTTCTGCCACCACTGCCGCCACCAAGACACGTCAATTCATATACAGATTTTATAAAAAATAAAAAATTAACCAAAGAAAATGATTCTGTAATAAAAAAACAAGAGTTTGACAACACATTTAATATCAAATTCGAGAAAGAAAATGCAGCCAAGTGCAATATGCATATCGCTCAACATACTTCTAATCCTTTATCAGAACAGTCAGAAAAAGATGATAGTTTCTCATCTAATGATTCAATCTGCCAAGTTAAAACATTGGTTAAACGGCAAGGTGCTCTAAAAGAAAATTCTAAGTTTTTGCCGGAAAATAGCATGCTTTCGCTGTCCGTTTACAACAATTTGCCATTAAGTGGTTTGAATTTTGAACCTTCAAATGCTGATGCTGATTTTAATATGAGATCCAGTAATAAGTCTGATATGCAAATTAATGACCGATTAAGTGTACGTACAAGTACTTCGATTAACGACTCTGGAAAAATGATGCAGCGTCATAAATTGCTTGAAATAGCAAATAACTTGACCATCGGTAATATGATTTATATTTTGAAAATAATATACTAACAGTCCGTGCATGCAATTAGTCGAATATTCTCATTATGAAAACTAATTTGATACAAATATTAATAAACTTTCAGTTTTTTGGCCCAAATTACTCACATACTTATATGTTAAATTTTGATCATGTAATATCGGATTTAATATTTGTTATTTACCAAAATTTCTATTCCTGTGTTTTCTAGTAATAAGGTTTTTGAAGTGAAACTATTTTTGGATTAAGGTAGTTACTTTATCGGTGAATATAACAAAAAAATCATTGTACAAATCATTTACCGTTTACTAATAATTGATGATAATCTCGTTTTTTATTTTTATTTTTTTATGTTTTTCTAAAACTGGACATTCGATTTCGTCTAGCAATAGACATTTTACAATAAATTTTATATAGTGTCTATATGGATAACAAACAAGTATGTTTATACATGCTCGAGATCTATAAAAACATTTTTTTTGTTTAGATAAAGATGGCGAGCCTTATAACAGCAAAGAAAAAGAATCACCTAAAGAATTATCAAATTCGAACACTTCATCACTAATACGACATCCGAGTCATGCTTTAACTCCTGCGATATCAGAAGTTTACCACGAGCGCAACATAGGATTAGGTCTAGCTCCTCCTTTATCAACTTTGCTTTTGACCAACGATTTAAAAAATGAAAATGACAAATTTGATGGCGAATTTAATGAATTTTTGAAAAGGGATGAAGGTGACGGTAGAAGTGTGGCTGATTCTCAATGCTCCAGTCATTACAAGGCATTAACAAATGGGTCGGAAAAAGCAACTGGTATGCTGAGAAAAATGCAAATGATGTCAATCAAGTCAAATTCTGATGCGAGTCCAGCAACAGAAGGAGCCGATAAAGAAAAGAAGGGGTCTAGTAAAATTGTCAAAAAATGTTTATACAGGAAGAAAAATCCTAATTAGTCGTTAGTAGAATGTAACGTCCCCAAATCCATCCAAGCGCAAGAAGGACTTTAGAATTTAATCAAGCTCCAAATATCTAAATACTTTATTTAGAGGTTTATAGTCAACTAGTGAAATCGATAAATCAAGATCAGCAAAAGATCTTAAGGTAAAGTATATTAATTGACTACTAAAATATGCGTTTTCCGAAATCGGACAATTTGAAGATAAAAGCAATTGTGAGCTTTTATAGCAAAGCGTATTGTGATTTATTTGTATGTTTTATAAAAGTATTTTTATTAAGTCCCGAATATTTTACGTATTTATTAGTTTTATATTGTTAATATATATTAGGATTTAATTTCCCTTTCGTCCGTGATATGTTTGACTCGTAAAATAAATATTATCACTTGGTTGATTGTATAGTTTATAAGTCACATTAAAGTTATTATCTAAGCAAGCACGTTTACTTCAACTACGTTCATTCACTAATAGAATTTAAAATATTTCTTGATAATTTATGTATAATATGTGTTAAATTATTTTATCTTATATATAAATGGAATCACTGCGATATGTATTTTGATATATCAATATTAGGATCTTAATATTTTTTTACAAATAGTATAGGCACGTAAGTATATAAATCAAAAATTATCCTTTAATTATAATACTATTTTACATAAAATATTTATCCTTCTGTGGAACGATAGTAATTTAATGTATATTCAGAAATATATTATTGATAAGTGTATATTATATATAGAGTGTTTTTAATAATAATAAATTATTATATTATTAGTAGCTTATTAATCATTGTAAAACAAACATATGTTGTATTAAATATACTTAATTTATCTTTTATAGTATATTCTTTAGCCATGTGAGCCGGAATAAGTTTTATTGAGATTTAAATTCTAGCAACCACGTGCGTAGCTGGCTATAATTGTAATAAAAAAGACTCGATTTTAATTGTTATATACTTAGGACTCCTAAGTTAGGAGATTTTGAATATTTGACATTATATTTAATCAATGGCATCCCACATAGCACGCGTCAAACCGCGGTCGCACCGCTTTAGCCCATTTTGAACCCTCTAGGTTAACATTGATCAAAACTGGCACATTATTTGACCGTCAGTGGGTTTATCTGAAATTTGACCTTTCTGGTTCAACCAGGTTTAACCAAATAGGTTCATTTTTGGTCCAGACTTATGACGCATGCGCGATAGATACTGCGCATGCGCAGTAGGTAGTGCGCATACGTAGACGTAGACCGAGCAAGATGCCAGGTAGGTGAGCGCCATTTTAAATTCGCGCTTGGCTTGGTTTATTTATACGTGATTTTGTTGATTTATTTTTCTAAAAGAAAATCCATATAAATATGTCGACTAGAAAGTTTCGCAAATCTATTGGCTTTGTGACAGACCGACATTTTAGAAGGAGGGTGAAGTGGGAATTCGAAAGAATAACCGCGGAAATAAAGAAAGAATTGACTCTTTCCAGTGTAAATGATAGTGCTGTTCATCAAGTTGAAATTTCAACAAGTGTCAGTACTCAGGGTGATTTTGGAATGCAATTTAATGATCATCACGATCAAGGTAATTATAAATTAAATTTTATCTAATTATTTAATAGTAAAGATAATAGAAAAATATGTAAATAATTTAGTTTTAGCATGTGATCAGAATGATTTTGGTGCGACATCTTCTCATGAATATGAGAATCAAGGTAATTATGAATTTAATTATATATAATTATTTAATAATAATAATGTTTTAAAAATTAATATATATTTCAGGCTCTGATTCTGAGGAGAGCCTCAATGGAGAGGTTATACCAGAAGTCTTTGATGTAGAGCAATTTTTAGCAGAATGGGCTGTTACATACCAGGTTCCTCATAATGCTGTATCGGCACTGCTTAAGGGTTTAAAAAAGGATGATTGTTTTAAAGATTTACCAGCAGACTCCCGGACAATTTTAAAGACGAGAAGGATAGCAGTATCGAAAGTTATGAACCCAGGAGAATATATTCATTCTGGATTGTTAACTGGTTTGAAAGATTCTATTGATAGATTGAAGTTAAATTTTTCTATCATTGAATTAGGAATTAATGTTGATGGTTTGCCTGTATCAAGTTCCTCGAATATGTCTGCATGGCCTATATTGTGCACCATTATTCCTACGTATTAATATATTATATACGTATTGCCATAAACGTAAAAATTATATTACGTATTAACATAAATATATTTTTATCATAGGACTCTACTGCGGGATTGAGAAACCTAAAGATTCGAATGAATTTTTAGGTGACTTTGTTGATGAGGCGATTGGCATAGTGAATGAGGGTTTTGATCACAACGGAAGTCATTATGAGACTCGAATTAAATATTTTGTTTGTGATACTCCTGCAAAATCATTTATTCTGAAAACAAAAGGACACACAGGATATTGTAGCTGTTCAAAATGCCTTGTTCAAGGTTCTTATATTAATCGTAGAATTTGTTTTCCAGAAATGCAATCACCTGCAAGAACTGATGAACATTTTAGAATCTTACAAGATGAAGACTACGATAATGGCTATACAAGATTGCTTGAAATACCTCATGTTGGTTTAGTTAGCAACGTACCACTTGATTATATGCATTTGATTTGTTTAGGTGCTGTTAGAAGAATGTTGTTGCAGTGGATTTTGTTAGGTTTATTGTATTATTTTATTAGTTTAAGTTTATTATATACTTGTATATTGTAAGATTTTCATATAATATCATTTTGATAAAATATTACAGTAAAATGCTTTGATTTTTTTTTTCATGAAAATAAATATTATTTTAATCTAGAATTGCATTTTTAATTCATTAAATATTCATTTCAGATTTAATTCATTAAAAAAAAAATTATTCACGTTCCATTTTTAACCCATTTGCCAAATTTGATCGAACGGTGTTCAACCCATTTACCAAATTTTCGACCTATTTTCAAAATATTTTCAATGTGTGTTCCAAATTTTGACCCCCAATGGAACTTTTCTCAATCCATAATATATGCCAATAAGGTTGACTAATATCGCAACCGGGTTCGGACTTTAGGTTCATTTCTGTGCGAAGATTGACCTAAATACACGTATGTGGTGCGACCAAAGTTTAACCGATCGACCTAAAAGTCGAACCACAGGTCGCCCCTGACTCGCACTTGTGCTATGTGGGATGTAGTGCTTGATAAATATTTATGCTAGAGTTCTAGCAAATTATTCAATCATTTTCAAAATTGGCTAATAAACTGCTTATCATATGACGTTGCACGAGGCAATTAATGAAAATAATTTTGATGACAAAAGTGTCTACATAGTAAACAGCAGAAATTATGAAATAACTAGTTGGTATTGATTTTTTGCCTTGAGACCAGTTACATGAACTTACCCATATGTGTAAATAATCGACTTAATCAATAAAAAATAAATTCATTTATGAGTGATTAAAAGTATTATGAGTGGATTTATTGCACATAGTTGAAAACGAACAAACACGTTAACTCGGAGTATTTTCTGAAAGCAAATTTTCAAAAATAAATAATTTTTATAATTGAACCAGTTTCCATAATTACTTTGATTTTAATTGACTTTAATGGTTTAGTATGTTCATTAAGACTCAGTTATGCTAAGTGAATCGTCTAATTTTAATTTTAACAAACGTCAAAAATTTACTTATTTTCTCAAACTTTGATGAATTTTTAAAATTAAACTATTTGTCGAAGCCCGTTATATTTCAGTAAGTTCTATAAAACCATGATATATATCGCCAAAAAAAGATCCATAAAAATCGATTCAAAATTTTTTTTCAACAGTTAATTACAAGAAAACGGCTCGGTAGATTTTCACCTAAAACTAATCAGTATCATTCTATTCCAATTAATATCTTTTGAACAGTTTTTGATTTTTGAAAATCGATTTGGTAGTATGAGTTTAAATGTGAACAAAAGGTTTAACACTTTTTTCCAAATCACAAAAAAACAGCTCGGCCGATCGTCGCTGAGAAACGATAATCCTCATCGAGATACATCAAATGGCTTTTGAATTTCTGAAATCGGTTCAGGCGTTTTTGAGCAAACTTTGACGAAATGTCTAATTTTGGAAAATGTAAAAAAACAATACTAATTTTTGCAAACTTTGTCGAATTTTTAAAGTTAAACGAGTTGTCGTAGAACCGTAATGTTTTAGTATGATCTATAAGACTATGGTACTTACCGTCAAAAAAATTATAACAAAAATTGTCCAAAAAAAAAATTTCGACACTTTCTTACAAGAAAACGGCCCGGCCGATCTCTACCAAAAACTAATCAGCACAATTCCCAACCAATATCTTTCGAACGGTTTTTGAATTTACAAAATTGATTCAGAATTGCGGGCTAAAACGTGAACGAATTTTTCACTTTTCTGCTATTTATAAAGAAACGGCTTGGCCGATCGTCGCACAAAACTGGCAAACAATATTCCTCATCGAGATACATTTTTAATTTTAAACTAAGTTAAAATTAACACTATATCTTATGAAACAATTGAATAACGCATACTTAAAACTTATATCAAGGTCTTGTAAGCTCAACAATAAAGCCCACGATGAAAAAACTAACAACAAAAGAAAATACTTTTGTCATACTTTTGGATTTTTAAACATTGCTGTTTATCTTCTGATAGCGACGTCGTAAAAATTAAGGTGATGACTGGTTAAACATTTATTTCTTCTATTTTCAAATATTATTGTTAAAAATTTCTTAACTTTACTTTTGAGATATCGCCGGACCTTTAAGCCCCGCTCTACCCTATTCGAATTCAATAAGCGATTTTTAAATTGCTGTACAAAATTCAAATCAATCATAAAAGTGTTTGAAAGCGGTTTACTCGAATGGTTTTAGTTAATGTTACGTGTCATTAAACAAAATACGAATTTCTCGGTAAGTGATCATGAATATATAAAAAACAAATTATTTAAGTAATAAATGATAAAACTAATTTTATACTTGCATATTCTTGGAGGTGATTATCAATAATAAAGTAATGCTTTTGATAATTAATATCAGTAATACATATTGTTCGGTGATTTATTCTACAAAACAAAAAATAATATTTATCATTTAGTGCCGATTTATAAACAAGAAATGAATTATCATTCTTTATTAATTATTATTAGTGTTAATTATATATTATTATTTATTACCAACAATAATTAACTTAACTATATGGTATAAATTAATTGTTTATGTTTTGAGCTTTTAATTACTACTTCTCAATTACTAATTGCAAGGACTTATGCGATCAGTTACATAAGCTAAAAATAATTATAATGCGAATTTATTTTTGTACAAAAGTGTTTTGTATATTACAGAAATAATCTTATTAACTTCCCGTAGGGTAAGTTATAGTAATCGCAAAAAATCGAAAATGAAAATTTTTATATATCTTTACGTTTCAAAGCTTTCTGAATATTTTGGCATACCTTAGAAAAAATGAATATATGTGTGTGTGTGTGTGCGGATACAAATTTTTGTCGACGATTTTGAGAACACCGATCAACCGATTTAAAAATTAAAAAACATTCGATTCGTATTGATAAGGAGATTTGCTGATTAGTTTTTGGCGAAGGTAGGTCTAGCCGTTCCGAAGATACCGGGCAAAAAGTGCCAACGGTAACTCAGTTTTTAAGAGAACGGAGCGTCCGATTTTAATAATTCAAAAAGCATTTTACTTGTATTGACAAGATGAAGAATTGATCAAATTTTCAATATTGGTATGGAACCCATAGGAATGTAAACAAAATTTATACTTTTTATTGAAATCTCTATAAAATATCTCATAATTTAATGTGCATATGTCTAATGATCATTTTTGACCGCCAAATGGCATTTTTTTTTTACTTTCTTCATTAGATCTCCGAAACCACTAGACCTGTCTTTAAGAAAATTTGATCAATTCTTCATCTTGTCAATACAAGTAAAATGCTTTTTGAATTATTAAAATCGGACGCTCCGTTCTCCTAACATGAATAGATAAACATATGTTCATCTATTAGACGGCGACGCAGCGCTTACGCGCTTTGAAGTTTTGTCTCTATGCAGTTAAAGCAGTACGATTGCTTTGAAAAAAAGTTCAGAATTTCCAAAATATGTCAAAATAAAAAAAAACTTTTTTTTTCAAAAAAAAACATTTTTTTCAAAAAAAGTAATTTTTTGTCAAATTTATGGTTTCTCAAAAATCTATTTTTTTCGAAATAACTTTTTTTCAAAAGTGTTAATTGTTTCTAAAAAAATAATAATTTTTGGTACGCAAAGTTCCAGCAATTTGCCTTAAGGCACGATGCCATGCGCCCCACTAGTTAAAATTCTTAACGCGACTAATTTTAATGTCTCGTCAAAGGATTTTTCTGTCTGGACATAATACTTGAACCAAAGCTATACGCTATAAGCTATAAGCTATATATGTGTAAATGTATGATAATTTCTCCAAGAGACATTGGACGTTGTGGGACATTGGAATTACTGAAATAATATTAATTAGTTAAAAAATCTATTAAATAAATATAGAGTTTACATCTTACAAATTAACATTTATTTACATAATTTGGCATAATTTATTAAATTTGTCTACCTACTTTACATAATTTTAGTTACAATATTGATATTTAATTACAATATGATATTTAAAATATAACAGCACACAATTAGTAACACAATAAGTACAAAATGTACTGTATAATTTTTCATATAAAATTTTTTATATTTCTTTAAATTTGTAGAATCTCCGACTTCTATTCAATGTCGACTAGTACCGATTTAGAAGGAAAACGATGGATCCAAGCAGACAGATTGGTATGGCCCTATGAACAACCCATGGAATACAAAAATAATATGGTAAGTCTTGATTCATTTTATCGTGATATTATTGTATTTATAAGACATAATGATGCAAAAATATATATTGGCCCGCGGGTAAAAAGGTCCACAATAACTAATCCATTCTTAATAATGTTAGAAAATTTCTAACAAAAATGTTTAAAAATAGAGGGCAAAAGAATTGTATTAAGCAACGTCGCTATCTAGATATAAAGGCCAATGTTTGAAAATGTATATGGCAGACAAAATCTTAAAGGTTCGCGGGTAAAATGGTTCACCACTATCCCATATCCCAAAAACAAGTAAAGTTAAAATTTCTTCAACAACAATATTTGAAAGTAGAGGAAAAAGATGTATAACCAGCCATCACGTTGATTCCTACTACGTCGCGGTCAGGAGATAAACGGAAATGTTTGGAAATCCGCAACGAAAGTATTTTAATTAGTTGTTATTTTTTTGGTTGTGAGCGCTGTTGTTTAGTTTACGAGACCTTAATATAACTTTTAAGTCTACGTTATTTAAATGTTTTATAAAATTAATTATTATTTTTATGTTAGGCAGAAGTTTTTTTTAGATAGCTTCTATAAAAGCTCACATGTGGATGGGGTAAAAATGGTCAACTGAACCTTTTTCCAGACATAGGAGTAAAGAATGAAAAATAGTAAATAAAACAGTAAATTAAGCTAACAAAAGCAATTTTACAAGAGATAAGTCAAATAAATACTTATTCTAACTACGATGATGATTATTTCTGACGAAATATCTGATCAAGGTTTATACAGTGTTATCTCTAAAAAATGTACCCATGAAATTTATATTTTGCATTGGTTGAATAAGGTAGCTAATATTTCGTAAAATCCCTTTAAAATAAAAAATAAGACATTGTATTTGTGTGCGATTCGGCTTTCACTTTTTACCCAGCCTATGGGGTAAATAGGACCAGGTGACAAAGTTTTGAATAACAGAAAAAAACATATTTCTACAATAATAATAGAAATAGTTTCACTAAACGTAGCCAGATAGTTGTTAGTTCGATTTGTGTAATTTGTTGTGATATAGTTGTTTTGGTTTTTGCAATATAATTGCTCAAAGTCAAATTGGACTCATATTCCCTGTCCTGCCCTATCTATGTTACGACGTTTCGGAACTAGTTGTGTTTCATCTGTAATATGTAAAGATAGTGGTAGTTATTATAATAAAAACATGTGATATTTTTTTTACTTAAATAAATTATTTATCTGATAATCTAATAAAAACACTCAGTTTGACATGGTTGAATTAATTACTAAATTATTTAGTCTATTTTTGTATTATTATTAGAAAAAAAAAATATAATTTATATCTCAAATCTGAACAATAGATTCGGTAAATGAACGGCGATTGTTTTGAGTTGAACGGTGGCACTCATCAAAGATCAAAGCAAATACATCACGATGTTTATAAAATGCTAGAAACTCACCATTTAATCATATTTGTGTATAATATGAATAAATCAAACTGTCATAGCTAATACGTGTTTTCACGGCCGCATAATCCTCAATGCCAAGCAGATATACCGATATATTCAAATAATACATAACAGTAGACATGTTGTTCTAGGCAAATTTAAATTAAAGAACTAACCCTTTGGAAATAAATAATTAAAATAATAGGAATTAAAAATAATCCTGCTTTTACAGCCAAAATATTACACTGAAAACGGAGTCAAAAATTGAAGAAAATTCAAGAAAACTAATGATAAAAATGCATTCAATAAAATGGATTAGCAAATGCAATAATTTTCTAATTTCATGTACTATAGCAAATAAGAATTAAATATTCAAATTCGTGTTTGGAAAGTATATTCATCATCTTGCGTATTTTGGTTATAAGATACTCAAATTTAGTATTTTGCTATAATGTACATGTTAAAAAATCTCGTATTCGATTCACCAAATTGATGTATATACAGTAGGTCTCTGAAAAACTAATTGATAATAAATATTTCCAAAGGTGCCCATATATTGATTATGAAAATAAATTTTAGTAACTTTATACATTTATTCAGTGGATTTAAATGCAGAAACATACTAAGGCTCCAAACATTCAAGTTGTATATTCTATTCTTAAAATTTTTTAATTGCGTTTCTTAAAATACATAACTAGTTATATTTGCATTTTTGTGCAGAATATCTAATTCTAGAGTAAACGATAAGATAGGCTTTTAAATATCATTATGATATTTAAAAACGACGTTTAAATGCATAAGTGGTTTATTAATAAAGTCATATGTTTCTTTAAATGACTGTTTACTAGCTAAGTTGTATAAAAAGCCAATTTTAATTATTTCTTGTGTATATGTACTTATAGCAAATTGCTAGGCATATATTACGGCTATTTAGTGTAAACGTAGTGGGCCTTACTTTCACATTTTAGGTTCCGTACCCAAAATCGTAATTTATTTTTTCTTTCTAATAAATGTGTTTAAATATATATCACGTAGCACCGTTCATATGAGAAGTTTAAAACCTGAATGTACTATTTGGCAATATGTACCTACATTTACTCATAAACACTTAATAATACTTACCTACAAATTAATAATACTTCTATGAGTTCACATATATCTTTGTTGAATTTATAATTTAGTTTTTTAGTCTCATCTTTCGTAATACAAAGCGTTTATTTTATACGTATATTGTATATCTAAAATAACACTCAATTTAGAAGTTTGTATTTTTCCATCAACAATTATGCGAGTAAATTTTTAGAGATTGATATAAGCAAGCAAAATTACCACTTTATAATTTAAATTACATAGTATTTTTTAAAAAAAATCGTGTATAATCTAAATGATACAACGTTGTATATAGTGAATAATATAATATTTCATGTGCGATTTTTAATTTTACGCCTTTTTTATCTTTATTGTAACTATTGTAACGTAACGTAAATGCACTACATGATGAAAGCGATAAATATTGACAAATTCATTAAGCTATAAAAATTACTCATGTCGCATTATTGAATTTTTTGATGACCTAGTATAAACTTGGGAAATATTTTTAATTAAATAAAAAATAGTGTGCATATGAGTTTTTTTCTCATAAAATATTTTTCAATTTCGAATACTATATATGATATATATTATTATTTATAACAATTATTATATATTGTATTTAATTTTAATATTTATTCCACACAATATATAGAGATACTAGGGTATTAGATACTTTGAACGGAATAAGGATCAGAGCAAAAATTTATATTTTATTATTAGGTAGTTTGAAATGTTCCAACAAATTTTTGTTATAGCCAACTCTTTCCTTAAGCCGCATAATTATAATACTGATTAAGAACTATTCAACTTAATATATAATTAATAAAATATTAACTGGCTCAAGTTTATTGGTTAAATTTCGATCTGGCAATTAATTGTGATATTAAAGTCGCATTACCTTTACAGAAGAAGTGAAGTTGGTGATAAATTTAAATTATTTATGACTATTCAATTTGGGTTAATTAGTTTTTTAGTTCCCATTGAGACAAAATTTGTAATTTCTGATGTTATCGTAAATTAATGACGAATTTTTGGTGCTCGGAGAAATAATAAATTGTGGCAGTACAACTTCCTAATCCTAACCGAAATAGTTTAGAGATGAGTGATTTGTTATGCCTTATTTGATATTTGTCTATATTATTTATTATATTTTAATGTAGCAATTCGCCTGAACAAATTATGTGCATTCGCTCATAACTGCGATATGCACTCTTGGTTTCGCAAATGTACAGCAAATTACAGAAAATGTAAAGTGGAAACAATTATCAAATAGACAGTGATAAGCTAATACTTTTTCATTAACAAATGGTTATAAATTGCAAAATAAATCAATATTTTAAATTAGAAATCGTGTCGCAAAGAGGATAAAATATCAAAACCGACGCATTATGTAATCCAATTACTGAAAATGAAATTTTGCTAATATATATGTGCAACTACAAAGAACATGAATAATCCAGCGATAATTATCGATACATAATCCTTTGACGTCTGAAATAAAAATATTAATCTATAATTTCTTCCACTAAAATGCCTATCTGAGCAAATTGTAATTGTATGAAAAAAAAGTAATACTTAAAAGACTCATTTATTTTTTTATCGATATTGGATTTTCTATATTTTGTTAATAAATTTATAGTAATAAAAATAGACCAATAATACAAAACCTTTAACTTTTGGTACAAGTTTGTGTTTTCTAAGAAGTTTATATTAACCCTTGTATTAGAATATTGGGTATGTAATAATTATATAATCTCGTATAATATGAACACGTTCATTCATATTTTCGCCATTATTTTTAATATTGTCAAATATAATAAGGAGTTATTCACTGTTTATTATTTGCCTTGCTTAAATTTCTTTAATATAATTTTTCAAACTAAATAAGCATTTAATAAACAGGGCTGTTTTTTTTATCAAAGACTTCAACTCTGCACTCCAAGTCGTTAAATATCTAGTTTCAAATATAAACATCGCAATAGTACAATAAATACCTAATTCATAATTTTACTTTTAACCGTTTCCACTCGGATGCATATTTAAATTTATATACATCTCGGAATTTGCGAGTGGAAAGTCTTAAAGTATGAAGCATAATTTGTTTTTTTTGTATCATATATTCCAATCTAATGATTGATGGTATAATGAATTTTCCTTCTTTCATTAAATGAAAATAAGGGATCAAAACAAACACTTATGTAAATTACATGGAATTTTACAAAAAATTAAAAATTCATATCGTAAAAGTTCAATTTAATACCAAATAAATACTTATACTTAAAAACGATAAAATTATTTATAGAATTTATTAGCATTTAAAAGAATTCTTTGCATAGTTTTGCATTAAACTACAATATAACAAATTTCATTTTAAAGCAAAACAACTTAATACTCGTGATCTATTTTTACCTGAGAAGACGCTACGAATGCTACAGATTGTGAGAAGTTTGTTATTTATTCTCATTAATTGAACAATGTTTAAAATTTTTACTTTATTACTTTTTCTCAATCTACAAAAATGAATTGAAGGTAAATGCGTTGCAACCTGAAAATGTATTGTTTTTGAACACATTATTCTTATAGCATTGAATAACTCATTTCTTCCAATGCAGCCTCAAAATTCATTAACTAAAAATGTAATACAACACGTTTTTTAATTTACTTTGTAATTTACTTTAAAAGGTATATTATAAATAGCGATTTGTGCTGAAAGCATTGTAATTTATTATCGCAATATCTTACAAATAGATTTTATGATCAGGCTGCATTATTATCTCTATCAGTGATTCCAAACTTATGCTTTAAAGTGCATTGAAATATTTTAGAACGTCGAACTCAGAACTTAGAACTTTGCTGTTCACTGATCAAAATATGCTCGGGTTGGCTTCCGATAAGAAAGTTCGACCAGAATGAAGAATTCTTCCTAACTGAGCGTCGCGATGTGCCAAGAAAAGGGGTAATACTACTACATTCACTTGTTTCTCCAAGAGTGTGAAAAAAAAAATCCACAAAAAACTTCCACAAAAAAGAATATGTCTTTCTCTTTTATAATTATTATGAAGCTAAAAATAACTCATTTTATATCTCCTGGAGGATGGAGCAGAAGCCATCGAGAGCACCAATAAAATTGTGATCTACTTGCCATTTAGGTTAGCAACGTGTAACAAGGACAATGTTAAGTTAAGGAAAATAAGAAAACCTCGAAATAAAAATGGATACATATGAAGCAGAGGTTGTGTTGTTAAGAAATTCAAAATTGTACTGACAAGATGAATTTGCAACGAACGATTTCACCATGTAACATTCTGGAGAAGTCCGGAAAAGGAGTGTCAGTAATGGCAAGGAAGAAGACAGTAGAGTGTACTAAATATCAATTGTGAGAGTGATCGTGAAATTAAAAGCGAAACCAGTGGAAATACTGGTGGTGCAGGTTTAGCTACCAGCATATAACCAAATGGAGTAAATCTAGGAATAGATAGACAAGATGTTGGTACAGAAACGGTAAAAAAGTGATTGAAGCGGTGATTATGGGAAGACCATCAATAAGTAGAATATCTAGAGGTAGGAAGAATGATATTGAAAATATGCTGTTTTTTTTTGTAAAAATGTGTTCCGGTCTTTGAAAGATAATGTACTGCTATAAGAATTTTCGATATACTAGACAGTTACCTATTATATATAGATATGATAATAATAATAAAAAGGTCCAAGGTGTGAGACTCCAGGTCCAAAGGTCCAAGGTGTGAGACCCACTACAAATAAATGATTCCCCCACCTTTCGTCGTCTATCATTTCCATTACCGGTATTCTTACCCCCTTTTTACACTTTTTTATGTATTTTTCTTTCCAAACTTCTGCTTTCATGCTTCTTGATTCTGCGTTTCAGCTTTCAGTTCCCTGATAATAATAATAAAAAAGATCAAGATATCCATAACATCGCTGGCAATATTTTTATACTCCATGGAGTTAATAAAATTATAAAACTAGTGGGGCGCATGGTATCGTATCTTAAAGCAAATTGCTGGAACTTTCCGCACCGTAATTAAACATTCGAGGAATGAAAATAATCAATAATTGTTTTGCAGATTTTCAAATAGATTATTCATTATAAATACAAATTGTAAATTTATAAGCGCTTTTAAAATTGGGCGATGAGCGTATTTTATAAACAACATATGTGTACGTTTACAAGAGTCAAAATATCAATTTTCAAAATATTCTCAAATTTTTGTTAGAAATAATTTTTTTTTAATTCTTCCAAATTTTAGTTTTTTTTTGAAAATGATAGAAATTTTAGAAAATTTGAACTTTTCGATTTTGATTTTTTTTGAAAATTTTGATTTTTTTTTAGATTATTATAATTACCAAATTTTCTGTATATGCATTTTTAGCACGCCATCTACTTAAGCAAAATGTTTTTTGAATTAATCTAATCGGATAATCCGCTCTCTCAAAAACTGCATAACCGTTTTTACACACTTTACGCTCCATACCTCCGAAACGGCAAAATTGCATTTTGCAAAAACGTTTCGCGATCGAGTACGAACCGAATGATTTTTTAATCATACAAATCGGTTGTTCCATACTGTCGAAAATGTCGAGGACATTTGTTTGAACCATATACGTGAATTTTAAAACTAAAAATCTTGGTACGGAACCCAAAAAAGTTTACACGAAATGGGTACATATTATTAAAATCTCTATAAAATATCTGATAATATGATGTACATATGTCCAATAAACATTTTTGACCGCCAAATGGCATTTTTTTAACTTATTTATATTGAGAGTCCATAACCGCTAGACCTGCCTTACCCAAAATTCAATCAGTTATTCAACTTGCCAACACAAGTAAAATGTTTTTTGAATTATTCAAATCGGACGCTCCGTTCTCTTAAAAACTGAGTTACCGTATTTGGCACTTTTTCGTCGACAAAAATTTGTATCCGCACACACACACACATATACACACACATACATTCATTTTTTCTAAGGTATGCTAAAATATTCAGAAACCTTTGAAACGTAAAGTTATGTAAAAATTTTCATTTTCGATTTTTTTGCGATTACTATAAGTTGCCCTACGGGAAGTTAATAATTTAAAATGCTTTCTATACTTTATTTGAATGCTGTTTGAAGATTTTAAAAATGCTTTTTACATTTTAGTTAATTTTGAATTTTGAGAGGACATAATTTTAAATCATTTACTAAATTTTATCGTTATCATAGAGGCATTTTTTAGACTTGTCTGAATAAAGATCAAATGAAAAAAATCGAATATTGTTACGAGATAGGGGTTGAAATATTAGGGGTGCAATGACTACCATTTATTATATTTTAGCATTGCATTTTCTATTACGAAAGGGTTCTCCAACTCCTTAATCACATTTATTTATTTTTAAAAATTTTTGAAACATTTTTAAAAATTTTAAAACCATTAAATTATTATTTTTGAATAATTATTTGACACTTTATTAATATTATAGAAAATATTGTTTTAAATAAAATTTCTTACATACAAAAAATATAGGCAAACAAATAAATTCAATACTTATCAAACTTATTATTAGTAAAAACATTAATATAACCAATATCGTAACAAACTTATAATTCACTTTAAATTTGTTTTCAATTAGATAAAAAGCAAAATTATCGCATTTAGCGCATATAACATTCATGTATAATTTATGATATTATGTTTCTAAAATGCATTTAGAGCTAAATAGATTGTTTAAAAGGCTCATAATCGTATTTAATTTATGGGTCTGTTTGCAAAATGGCTGATAAACAGGTGATAAGCAGCTGGGCCTTATATTACCCAAATAATTAACATAATTGTTTCCTTATAAAGTTGTTTTTCGAAATCTGTTTTACATAGTGTGCAATTAGAGCAGTTTATCAGAACGCATATTTCGCTTACTGAACAATATGCAATTAGAAAATAAATAGAAGTAATTATTGTATCTTTATATCAGCTGTATTTGACATCATAATTTTGAATAATTTGATATTTGCGGGAAAGGTGCAGAGAGAAACTATATTATAAATTACAAATTAATAACAATTCAATTTTTTTTTAAATTAATAACAAATTTAAATCGATAACTGCAAAAATCATTATCATATTACGTATTTATTTAGTAACTTATTATGGGTTTTGTATATAAAACAAAAATATGTGAACATTTTTTTGATCTCTGAATCGTGCAGGCTTTGGTTCTTTGTGAAATAAATATTGTCTTTTCACTTGCATAAATTTTAAAATTGAATATTTATGTTTTTATTAAAATCAATGTGGTATTATTTAATATATATATTGTTATTTGTAAAATGATATTGTTTAATTTATCATATTGTTATTTAGAGAAGATAATGAATTAAGTGGATCTTATAACTATTAAATAGAGTCTTAAACAACGTAGAAAGCAGTAAAAAATTTAGCAAAGCAGTTTTTAGTTTCTTCTCTGCACGTGCGTTTTATTTTGTAATAGTATCAATTGAAACTGCCAATTTATTAATATTAGTTATCGATTCTATCACTTAAGAATGATAGAATATTCTGTTTCGTGAATAAACATATATTAAAATCATGTGATGCGACATGCAGAGATAAAAAATGTAACAGTTGATTTTAAATGACCTTATTTAACGCATGTGCAAATGTTTGAGTGGCAAACAAAAAGATTTCAATTCAAAAGAAAATATTAAGTAAATCCAATTACCCCCATAGAAAAATATATGTAATTAGGTTCTAAAACGTGTACCTTATCTTGTACTTTTATTGCCAATTAATTTTGTGGCAATATAAATTAACACACTAAAAATCAGGCTTTGTCAGTTTAAGATTAATATAGTCTACTCTTATGATTATGAAGCATTGCAATATGTTACTAAAAAGGAACGAAATCAGCAATTTCCTATTTCCATAGATAAATATATATTCGAATTTGAGTTATGTAAAGCTCTCCATTATTTTATTAATTTTGTTTATAAAAAAATGCAATCTTAAACTGTTTTTTGTTACTTTACGTTTCAAATAAAGATCATTATTGGTTTAAAAACTTTTAAACACATATCATTAAAATAATCTAATTAATAAATTTTTTATAAAAAACTGATTTATTAGTTAAAATTAAAGGAAAATGATAATACTTAATTTTTGCCATTTTTTCGTTGTCCCTTTTTTCTATACAGTTACTTAATAAACTTTTTCCAGGAAACAATGTGGTATTACAATAATAGTGACCTTAATACATAATCAATGTACTTTGAATTTTTTTCACCTGTAAACTAGTGCCAATATAATATACATATTTTATTCGAATAC
>NW_020536404.1:0-16953 GCF_003426905.1 Ctenocephalides felis | reverse complement strand
AAAAATTATATATTTATATTTCAAATTTAATTTTCAAAATTTCCTATAACCTAAGTTGGATATATATGCACACGATGAGCCATTAAATTTAAAATCGGTCCAGTAGTTTGGGCGTCCATCGCGAACCAACATCGTGACACGAGATTTAATATATTATATATAGATATATATATATAATATATATATATTATATATATATATATATTACATGATTAATTTCTTGGAGGGCGTAAAATCAAGTAAAAAATATAAATAAGGTAAAGATTTTTTCAAAACATCTTTATTTTTCCATACGTTTCGATGTTAAATTCTACGTCATCGTCAGTGGTTCTACAATTCGAAAAAAACAGAAAGTAACGTTAAAAACTAAATATACAATAGCAAAAATAAAAAGAAGATTTAACTAAATTACAGACTAATTATATCTAAACCTTAAAAAAATAATGCATAAAACATTACTTACTTGAAATTCTCAGATTATCACTTACACATATTAATACATCTTGTAAAAAATAGTAATTGAAACCAAGCACCAAATGTCAGTAATTTCTTTTCATAAAGAATAAAAAATAAAAAAATAATTAACAAATACATTTAGATTTTTACAAAAACTTATTCTTGTCTAGCCATTTGTTTGACTAAAAATTGTTTTGCCAGTACCGTTTAGCATTCTTTCGGTCCTTGAAAACTAAAATTTTGACGAAGGATAAATTGGTAATAAAAATATAGAGGGGGATGCAGCGTATTTACTTAGTCTATGGAAATATATATGGTAAAATTATATGATTTTCACGTGCAGCGCGTGTGCTCACGAAACTAAACAATGATCATAATATATCTAACGAATTCTTAACACCTTAATTATAATACAACCCGCAAAGTCAAAATTTGTAATAATTATGTAATTTTTACACAAAATTGTTACAAACTCACGTGGTTTTTCGTTAAGTAATCTGTAATAATAGCCCCTATTTTAAGTAATGTGGATTACGTAATATGGATTTGGGAAATATTTTGTAATAATTACGAAATTTTTGAAAAAATGCCCTTTATATACCCAGACAGCAGGAGATGATCTTCTGGATCATCCGTAGGCTATCCGCATGCCGACATTCTTCGTCCGCAGAACCATCCAACGGTACGTCCCTCTTGTCCCCCCGCCGGCTATTCCGCGCGGATACTCCGTCCGTAAGTAGGATAGGAACAGGATAGGAATCGGACATGCATTGTAATTAATTATGGTATATTTGAATTGTATTTTCTAGCTGAAAATAATATTCATGTTGATAAATATTGAGAAGGCTCTGCTCGCATTTCTCTTCTGAAACATAGAACAAATAATTAAAATTAATGAATGTAACACACACACACAAATATATGGATGTATATAATATAATCTTACAATTTCTTATATATCGCTCATTGGCATGTCTTAACCAACTCTTCGCGGCCTCTGAGACTGCAAATTTTGTCTCGGTTGGTATATTTTAAGAACTGTGTCTGTAATGAATAAAATTAGTAAATTAATAGAATAGATCTTATTAATAGCAATAAAAAAGTAGTTATGAAATACCAGTGATAATTTCACACAACAGCATCTCGCAAAATTAAGTTTGCCGCTTCATCCTGCCCAGCTAATGTCTTTAGCTAGACAATCTCTAAACATAGTCTTCAACAAATGAACCGGATAAAAACAGTCCCTAAAAAAATTCCATCAGCTATTGTGCCCAAAGCGTGAATAAAGAAAAAGAACTTAATTTGTAAAGCAGAAACTATACAAAGCACTGGTTTGATAAAAGTTTATTTATAAAGAAAGAACGATTTAATGATGCATGTATAAGTTTGTTGTTTACTCTTTGAAGTCTGCTGTGCGAGAGAGAGCTCTAAAGATTGTCTTGCGATAAGGAAACCTCGGTTGAGGAGTCTTCTGTCATCTTTTTATTTATTTATTTATTTTATTTATTTATAAAATAAAAATATCATTACTTAAATAACAATAGGTGTAAAATATAACTTAAATAAAATATTATCTGAAATTTGTATCATTCTCATACCACTTGACTTTTCAAATTATTTTTAATTATACATTGTTGCACCATTTCCACTTCCGCCATGATCTTCAACGGAAAATATTTTATCACATCTCTTACTGACCCAAACCCACACAGCACAGACGATTCCGACGAAATTCCGTGGGATATACGCATGCGGACACTCGTAGTCCGCGTATCATCCATGGACAGTCCGGCTTGCCCTAGGGATGATCCGTAGGCTATCCGCGCCGGATATTCCGGCCGTGAGGTTGTACATACATTGTACTTAATTATGGGTTATTTAATTAATAATATCTAGCTGAAAATAATATTGGCATTGATAATAAAAAAAACATAATTTGAAAAAATATATTGTATTTCTTAGGATGCCTATATAATATAAATATAATATATAAGTAACTACAGTCAAGTAACAATTTTTATAAAACAATTTCTTATTAAACAATTCCTCATAAAAGCAATTCTTATAAAACAATCATTACAAATTTTGTTGGTCTTGTACTGGCATTCCTTTTCTGAAACATAGAAACAAATAGGAAAAAATATAAGAATATAAATATAATATAATATATATATATATTATATATATATATATATATATATATATATATATATACTATATTATTATAGTAATCGGGCGTAACATCAATAAAAAACATGAATTTCTTTCAAAAAATTATTTTACATCCATACATTTCGGCTATAATCCTAGCCTTAATTCAGTGGAAAAATTAGTTAATTTACTGTAAATTAAAGAATATTAACTAATTTTTGACTGAATGAGGGCTAGGAATGAGGCAACATATGGATGTGAAATAAGATGGATGCTAGCCAAAACAAATGGGTTTAAATAAATAAATCTCTAAAAACTCTCGTACTAGTTTTTATGATCTAACCCCCAAATTTAAAACTCAAAATAATGTATGTATATGATCTTACAATTGATTTCTCATCAACCGTTCGCTGGCATGTCTCAGCCAACTTTAACTGCTCTGCAACCGCATGTTTTGTCTCTTTTGGAAGATTTTTGAGTACAGTATCTGTAATAATAAAAGATTAAATACATTTTTATTTATTTATTTATTATATGTTAAATACATCTTATTAACCAAAATGATAAAATATTTAATAATAACCTGTGATGATCTCGCAGAACACCATATCACAAAATTTGTATTTACCCCGTCCCCCGAAAAAAGTGTTAATAAACACCACATAAACATGCTGCTCCACCTTCTTTCTCCCTTGTAACATTTGTATTACTCGGAGCATTTTTTGCTAATACAATTGGCATCAGTGGTGGAGGTGGCAGAATTAGTCCCCCATCATCACTCTCATCATCCGATGAGAGTACAGTCTTTGATCTTTTTTTTCTTGCTTTGATTTCTTCTGACTCGGATCCCACATCCGAGTACACTCGGGCTTCTGCCAGCTTTTTCCTGGCTTTGCCATAATCATCTAAATATGTAATATATTTTTATTACAAGCAACTGTATTTATTGTATTCAACTGTAGAATTTTCATATATGATTAATTAATATGTATACATAAAACTCACCACAAGAAGCCAATATTCTTTTAACAGTATATTTTGGTGAAGAGCTCTGGTACCTCCATCTTCTCAGCAGCCTTGTCGAAAGCTATATCTGACTTAAAATGGGGCCAGAAAGCTAATTTCTTTTCAAAATCAATCCAATTTCGGGGTAAAACACGAATACCATCACGAAATTCCGCAACATGATAGCATCTCATATTCATGAACGATTCATGCTTCAATTGTTACATTTATACTTACATTCCATTTTTCCTGAATAAAACTTGGTTGTCGACACTTTGAAAGACGAAATAATAATGAGTATCCCAACAAAAAAATATTTGGAATAAAGCACGTGGTGTTGTTTTGAAACACTAGCGCCGCTTTTCGGATAACATGAACACTAAGCAATACGATGAAAAAGAAAGAAATATAATGTTGCGCACTTGTAGTATTTGAGAAAAAAATATCACTGAACCACTGAACACAGAGAAATTACAAAAACAATAACTAATCTAAAAAATAACATATAAATTTAAATATCAAAAACAAAGATTAAAAAAAACAATACATGTTCAAGAACTCAATTAGGATAAATGAAGCAAAGGAATTGCAATTTTTGTATCATTTGTTTTGTCCGGTATGATGAATATTTTACTTCTTATATTTTTCACACCCCAAACTTGTAAACTTGAAAGGTTATGCACCCTGTATATTCCGATTAATGATGAATGACAAGGACTTATATAAACATCTTCCATCATTTTAAATTGAGGGCCTATGATAACTGTTTCTCCATTCAATGAAGCAATATTGCAGACATAGATGATTGAGCCATCAATCAATGAACAATATCGATCGGCTTCTCTTCTTATATTAATCACAGCACTTCCACATTTAATTTTTTCAAATTGTGGATTTCCACAGTAGTAGGTAAAAAGTGACCATCAAAATGCTCTGTTGATAAACTGGCTTGAACACAACATCATTATCACATTCGATATTATTCACTTGTTCCGAGTGGTATCCTTGAAATTCATGATATCTGCGAGCAATTTGTTGCAGAGGTCTTTCAGGTTTTCGCAATATTTTGTCAAAGTCTGCATGTAATTTTCAAACTTGAAAGCACTGAAATTATCCAATGAACCAAATCTTCGGACATCATCTAGTAAATGGATTAAACAATGCACATTGTGCGAATAAGATGCTCTCCATAAAGAGCTTTAAAACCATTAACAAAATATACTAATAAAGATTTACTGTAATTAATAGAGATTCATTGGATGAATCGCGAGAACTTAAAATTCTTATGGCTACATGCAGACTAAGAAAATTATTATAAAAATCTGTAGGTTTAAGGACGTAGGATCTATAGATTTAAGGACACAATTGGGCCTGTATATAGCAGAAACTGCCTGTATTCTGTAGCTTTCCACGAATTGAGGAATTTCAGAGATCTTGGACGTCTACAGAATTCAACAGGAATATTATTTCTCATTCTCTCTTAATGATGAGATATTTTTGTAACTTGTGCGGTACCTATTCTGCAGTTCAAATTACCACTGATCCACATCTCAAGCAACTTGCCCATAACACCTATGCAAACGAGATGCATATAGTCTAAAGGAACATTTGTAACGAAACCTATATGAGGAATTTCCATCAATCTTGAAGTTTATTTGAAAATCTCATACCCTCCAGCACTAAAAAGTTCATCAGTCCTTTCAGGAGCATCAAGTTTTGGAAAACAAACTCTGTTTTGAATGTAATCACCATCAGTTGTGCATTTAGTACAGCTATTGTACCCAGTATGTCCTTTTATTTGAAAAATAAAAGACTTTGCAGGTGTATCACACACAAAGTATTTTATAAAGCATTTGAAATGCTTATCCTCATATGTAAGTCCTTCCCTACACAAAACCACTGCCTCTTCAATAAAATCATTTAAGTAGTTGTCAGCGTTTTTAGGTTTTTCCAAACCACAATATATACCAATAACAAATACATATTTAGAAGGTATTACAGAGCCTAATATTGGCCATAACGTTGTTCTACAAGACCTCGATAAAGGTAAACCATCAACCGACATCGCTAAATTTATATTATTGTCTTCTGGAATTCTTTTATTCAGGCTGTCTTTAATTCCATTGGACAAACCAAAATGGATATATTCGCCAGGTGATACAATCCTACTTTTCGATAATCTTTCAGTTTTCAATAATGTCCTACTATCCTGAGGTAAATCAGAATAGCATTCATGCTTTCTCAATTGCTTTAAGAGAGCTGATAGAGCATTATGTTGAACATGGTACAACAAAGCCCATTTTTTGAGAAAATCTGAAATACTACTATTGATGAATTTTTACTTCCTGAAGATTCTTTTCTGGAGAGGCAGTCGATGGTGCCAAACTATTATCAAAATTATTTATAATTGATGGTTCTGAAATACTATTAAAAGTCATAGAAGAGCCACTTGATGGTACCATGTTACTATTGTTTATTATTGATGTTTCTGAGCACATATTAAACGTTACAGAACTTTTCGACGACGTGCAATACGCAGCGATAACATCGGTTACCTCTTTATTAACTCGCCTTCGAAATTGTCTCTTTGAAATAAGTCCAACACTTTTAACTTTTCTTGGTGCCATATTTTAAGGAAAAGATATTTTTAAGTTCTTTACTTCAGTCAATATAATAATATTTAATTAATATTTATATATAATATTTAAATATTATACTATAATATAACTATAAATATAAGTTAATATTTAATTAAATATTATAAGAAATCAAACGTCAACTACTTCACAAAAAATTACTACAACAGAAAATGAAATGTATTTAATATGGCGTCGGTAAATGATTAATACGCTTTGTCAGAAAGGGATAGTAACGCGCTAAAAGGAAAGAGAAATTTTGTTTGGGCACTGTCCTCGTGTGACATGACGGATCGTCCCTGGACCGTACGATTTCGCGGATTTGAGACATCTCAATGCGGACAGTCCTTGTACGGTCCGTGGAATATGCGCGATATTGCAACCGCGTAGCGGACAAGCCGGATAGTCCCCGGACTATCTTGTGCTGTATGGGACTTTGTACCTCTCGATATACATTGCACAAATATTACACTTAGTTAACATTTGTTACATAACTTTGCAACTCACAAGTTTCATTGCGGCAACATGTGTTTACTAGGTACCCTGTAAACAATTTTATATTGCCGTTAGTTTGCGGTTATATAAAAATGTTACCTAGTTATTAACGTCAACCTCACGTCCCTAAGAAATTTTATTACCTGGAGATACCCCCTAAACAGTTTTTCATTGCCCGTTAGATTGCAGTTATATAACATCTGTTACATGTTTCATTGCGGCAACCTTATCAAATGCATTGCCTGAAGGTGACTATTTCCGCTATCATGTGCGTTACAAGGTGCGTTTCATTGTGAAGTTGCGGTAACTAACGGCAACATACATATGCAATATAGATAATACTATTAATACTCTCACTACTCTTTTATAATAAACAAAACGATACAAATATTTATAACAATTTAGTAACAAATATTTTATATAAAACGAAATAGCAACAATTATTTTATAATAAACGAAACAGTAACAAATATTTTATAATAAACGAAACATTAACAAATATTTATAATAAACAGTAACCCTAGTAGAAACGAATCGTGGCGCAATATTGTACTTTTTATGGCTCTATATTGTTTACCCAATATTGCTATAATATTATTCTGTTAACATTTTCCCATATAAATCCAATATTAAAACCAATATAGGTCCCATATAAAACCAATATTGATAAACAATATTAAAATCCCATTCAATACTAATATAAGCCCAATATTGAAAACCAATGTAAGATTAATATAAATAAACAATATTTACCCTACATAAAAAAACCAATATAAGCTCAATATAAATAAACAATATTTACCCCAAATTCAAAATTATTATTTAACCCTCATTTAAAAATATTATTAAATTAATATAAAAAAACAGTATTTAACTCATTGATAATAAAAGTTTATTTATTCTAAATGAATACATACATTTTTAAATAGTTTATGTATTGAATCTTAATAATTTTATTAACAATTACACATTATTTTATAATAATAAGAAATAGAACAATCAAAATATTTTCAGTCATTATAATAATTTGGAGAATCTTAATGGTAAATCATAATCTCATCTTTGTTAATTCTATCGCCTTAATTGTCTATTTATAAGTATTTTAATTAGTGATAGAAATTCTTATATTATTTGGATATTTTCACACATGTTTTAACATTTTCTTGCATTCGATCACGATTACACCTGAAATAAGATAAAATATATTAATATTTTATAGCAATATTTCTGGAATATATTGATTTTATAAACTCATAATAAATTCAATTACTTAGCTTTTAATAAAAAACATTTCTGGCATTGTAGTTTATTGAAAACTCATATTTTCTAGAACTCGATCACAGTTAAATCTGAAATAATTAAAAATACAGTAATTATAAAATTTTAACATTAATTTAAAACAGTACAATTATAATTTTAAATTAAAACAAAAAACTGTTGATGGAAATACGAATATCAAATATTGAAAAGCGATAATAAATATTGAAAAGTCTGCATTTAATAAGTTTGTTAATATTTTTATTACCTTTTATCAAATCCATTTTTGCTATGTGATAGTTTTTATATTACAGCTGATTTTACATCCATTTCAATTTAGTCAATCTAGAATATATAAAACACATAATTGTTTACTAAATATGTATGTTGATTTATATAATATAAGCAATAAATATACTTACGTACTTTAACCATGAAACTCAAAATTGTGTTAATTAACCGCTTGATTTTAATTATAAACTGTTCACAAAATATGTTCTTAGCCAATTATTATTTGATATCATAGATCATTTTATTATTCACTAAATATTCACTAAAAATTCACGGACTTTCTTCATACAATATTTATAATTGAGAAATATTTTGCAATATTATAATAAATAATAAATTCAAAGAGTGATATTTCCACAGCTGATACTAGTAACAAGTCAACTGGTAACTGAAGTACTCCGAAATATACAGAATGTCTGGCAGGTACTTTAAGCCTCCGAAGGGTCGTGCATATTGCCTTGAAATGCACATACATTTATACAAAAAAAAGGTTATTGAAGTGGTGTGCGTGCATTCGCGCGTTCGTACGGATAAACTTTCTAAAGAGAGATGCAAAAAGAAAAAATTCGGGGTAGTTATTCATAATCATGTATATGTGTATAAATATGTGTGTTATTCCAGAATATTTTTAAAATATATGAATAAATATAAAACGTTTAAATTTATGTATAAATATAAATTGATTTTTAAAAAATTTAATGCAGACAATTGTTGGAAATTTTATTGTAAGATTTTTGATAAATTGCACGTTCCGATATCTGTTATAACTTCCAAGTTATGTATAAAAAAGAAATTATCAAATTTACTTTATGCAATATTTCTGCTAGTTCATTAAATTATTATATGATTTTTATATGCAATTTTTTTTGTTAATATTAACCACTAAAATAGTTTTGTCAACTAAACATATAAATATAAACTTAGATTTTTTTTTTGATCGACATTAACACATATTTTTGAAATGTTTATTTGTAACAAAATAGTCAAAATAAAAAGCAATCAATAATTTAACTATTTCGACGCAATATCACATCCAACAAGTTAATACATTTTGAAATATTTATAAAATTTTATAAAATTACAAGATTATACTAGTTGATATAACAAATTTATACAAAGTTTTATTTTTCTTCAATAAACATTTTGTTTGAATTTGTTTTTATTACTTGGTTTGATATGTATTGACATTATTTGAATTTGTTATATCTTCTAGAAATGTTGTAATGTTATAATGATGCGTAATTTTTAAAAAATTATTAACCTCGGGTGGTTACATATAATGTCACATAATGTCAAATCGTTCTTTATAAGTAGTTAACTTATTTATCGCTTTTTGTTTCAAGTATTTGACTGCAAATAATATAATCAACGTAATAGTATACCCTGTGTATAAAGCGAGATATGCGCTAACGCTCATCTTTACGTGCTGTTGGTGGCCTAGTGGTTAGAGCGTTAGACTTCCATATTTGGGACGTCTTATTATACCGGGTTCGAATCATACAATCGTTTTTTATTTTTTTATGTAAACAAAAAGTTATCACATTTTTTTTCATTTGAACGCAATAATCTATTTTTAAAAACAAGGAACAAAGTATGTATATTCAACGGTCATTGATTACGTTTACATAAACAAATTATAATGGATTTAATTAATTTAGCTATTTATTAATTAATTCTGATCAAGAATATGATTTTTAAGAGGCCCCATTCATGTTTTTGTCGCTAATTTATTATATAAAATTGATTATTTTCTTGACCAATGTAAATACGATGAAGAAGACAATGATTAGCTGTGTATTAGCTAAGATATTATCAATGAGTTAAATACTGTTTTTCTATATAAATATGGTTCAAATAATATTTTTGGATTTGGGGTAAATATTGTTTATTTATATTGATTTTATATTGGTTTTTAATATTGAGCTTATATTGGTTTTGAATGGGATTTTAATATTGTTTATCACTATTGGATTTATATGGAGTCCATATTGGTTTTAATATTGACTTTTTAAAGGCATTAATGAAAAAAATGTATCAAACTATTAATTACGATCGAACATATGGCTTTCTAAAAGCTTTAATTATGTTTCTTGTGCTAATTAATTATTTAAAGTTAATTTTTTTTCGTGACCCTCATAAATACCATGTATTTCCCAAGTTCGATAATACTGGAGAAACGAAATATTGAATTAATAAATAAAATGTATCAAACTATTAATTACGATCGAACATATGACTTTTTAAAAGCTTTAATCATGTTTTTGGTGCTAATTAATTATTTAAAATTAATTTTTTTCGTGACCCTTTTAAATACCATGTATTTCCCAAGTTCGACAATACTGAAGAAACGAATCTTGGTTGCCCACAAAAAGTTTCCATAACCCCCACATTTAAAATTTATATTGAATTAATAAATAAAATGTATCAAACTATTAATTACGATCGTACATATGACTTTTTAAAAGCTTTAATCATGTTTTTGGTGCTAATTAATTATTTAAAATTAATTTTTTTCGTGACCCTTTAAATACCATGTATTTCCCAAGTTCGACAATACTGAAGAAACGAATCTTGGTTGCCCACAAAAAGTTTCCATAACCCCCACATTTAAAATTTATATTGAATTTATAAATAAAATGTATCAAACTATTAATTACGATCGAGCATATGACTCTTTAAAAGCTTTAATCATGTTTTTGATGCTAATTAATATTTAAAGTTAATTTTTTTCGTGACCCTTATAAATACCATGTATTTCCCAAGTTCGATAATACTGAAGAAACAAATCTTGGTAGCCCACAAAAACGTCGATTATGCCCTCATTTAAAAATTATGTATAATTCATGTAAATATAAAATCAGAGGTGTAAATCAGATGGGAAACATGTTTTTTAATTGTAATAAACCATATAAAACAGTTCGCTCATGAATTTTCCAAATTTTCCATAATTTTGAAAACAAATATTGTCCGGTCCATCTGAAGACAAGATTCAAATATTGCGCCACGATTTTTTACCCCTCTGGCCACGATACATTTCTACTAGGGAACAAATGCTTCCTTCTTACGAAACAAATACTATACTGAAGTATATAGTACAAAATATTTCATAATAAACAAAACTGTAATAATTGTAATAATAAACAAAACTGTAATACTAAACATGTTAATAACATATTTGTTTAATATATTTTATTATTATAAACATTAAAAAATATAATATAATTTACAACATTTAAAAAAACTAAACTAAAAAGAAATATTTACACTAAAACAGTATATTTTTTATTTTTGTAATTTCTTCATGGCGCGCTCATGCCTCTGTTTGGCAAACCTCAACCAATTGCTCAAGCAGTGGTCCAGATCAGAGACTGTAGCTCCATACTTTTGAATAAATATTTCTGTGAATTTTAAACCGACAAAATATATCATACAAATAATAATAATATATTTATAATATATAATACAAATAATAATAATATATTTATACAAAATATAAATATATATATATATATATATATATATATATATATATAAATGGTAAATATGAAGAACAAAACACTCTGATTTTTACACACACTTTAATAATTATAGACGTTTAGAGAGCATGGTATGCCTCATCTTCAGTGTAATTTCTAAACAGTAAAAAATTATATTTTAATACATTTTATTTAAATTATATTTAAATAAAACAACAACAACTATCCTTACAATGCTTGACACAGTACTAAACATGTGAATATTTAAACAGATCAAGCATTGTAAGAGATAGTTGGTCTTTTTGTTTTAATTAAATATAATTTAAATAAAATATTAAATAATTTGGTATATAATATTAGTGTTCTAAAATTACACTAAAGATGAAGCATACCATGGTCTCGAAACGTCTGTAATTATTAAAGTGTGTATTAAAATGTGTGTTGTATTGTTCATATTTCGTATCACTACTGCATATATTACCTTTGAGGATATTAATAATTGTTAGCCTAGGCAAATTATTTTTCTTCCTAGCCATGAATATTTTATGGCCAATTCATCAGTAATCATTTACTCATAACATTTGTGGCATGATCAGTCATGTCACGTCCACTCTGCCTGAGAACAAAATCAGTCTGTAATTTAAAAAAAATCGTTTATAAATAAATTAATTTTTTCTCTTTAAATAATTTCATATATTTTGTACCAGATCAGATTTCATTTTCTCCCCATTGTCTTCGCCCATCTTTCTTTCCACCATTTCAATGTCATTCATTGTCTTCAATGGAAAGATAGTATCAAAATATTTTTTTTCCTTTTGAGGTAATGTACGCTTTGCCAGATTGTTTTGGTCGCTGACCTTTCCCTCCAAGAGTATCATACGCTTTAGTATCAAGTCAAGAGTTGCTAAAATCAAATAAAAATTGTATTATGTATATTATATTAAACAATATGATAATATATACCTTGCATTGCAACCATCCTAGGGCAACTATGTGGGCAGCTTTCTGAAATAAAATTTTTGTAATTAGAAAGTCCATATTTAATTTAACTAACATGAGCACAAACTTCAGTTATCAATTACCTTTAGCAGCAACAATATTTAATTTACTAACATGAGCGCAAACTAATTAAAGTTAAAATAATTTTGTTTACTATCTATAAAGTTGAACAATAAATAAATTCAGTCAAATACTGCTCTAAATTTCACTAAAGCGGACAAATTACAGAATATTTGAGCAAAAATTTATATAAAAGTATATAGTTTTATATCTATATAAAAGTCGAAAACCGGTTAAAACCGGTTTTTTAATAAAATTAAATTCGAAAACCGGTTTCTGAAATATCGGTTTTTTGTATAAACCCTAGTACAAGCGGCACTATTGGAGACGAGGCCAGTTTAAGTTCAGTTTTTCAATTCAATATCTGACTTCGTAATGCAAATATATCTTGAAAAACTTTTTTTGCAATTGTTTTGTTGAAAATGAATTATTAGGTATTATGGAATAAAATAAAATTAGAAAATGTACGAAAAGCGTAACCTGAAAAATGACAACTATCAAATTACAAATTATATTTAATTTGAATAATATTGTATCTTGTGTTTTCCTCTGGTAGAGTTTTGCATGGCAATCCATCACATAAAAGCATAACTCGTGTTCCAGAAAATCGAGAAAATGGTTTGCGGTTGTTTTTTTTTTTTAATTATATATATACTTAAATGTGCTACTATTTGAGTTTTCACTTACGGATACTCTCGGGTATTAAATAGTTTAGTTGTATGTGCTACTATTTGAACATACATAATTTTATTTGTTTATGAGTTTCTTGTTGAACAAAAATTAATCTTAAAGATCTGCGCATCATTTCAAGTACAAAAAAACTATTCAAATTAAGTATTGTATTGTTGATGTAAAGTGTCGGTAGTTTTCTTAAATTATGTTTTTTTTTTTATATTAAATATGTGTCGTCTTTGAATATGTAAAATTTGTTCAATTGTATAGGATTTGAATAAAAAATGTAATTGCTGAATGCTGACAAAACAAATTGGGAAATATTAAATAATAGGAGAAAAATAAGATTATAGTGATATTAGTGTTATAAATGAAATATGATAATGATGAAAAATTATTACGTTGATGAAACAAAATATAATGTGCTATTGACTTAAAGTAAAAACGTGTTATTAATTATATTACAGCAGTTATAAAAATTTATGGATATAATTATCTTAATTTATCAAGAATAGATTGCGAAGGAGGGTTAATACTAATAATGACTGATAATATCATGATATCAAATTGCGATTTTATTGGGTCCAGATAAAGAACCAATAAGTATTATTAGAAGTGAAGTAAATGTTCAATCATATTATTTTAATGCGAAAGAAAGTCTTTCGAAAGATATAAAAGCAAATGATGCATAGATTTGCATCTACATGAAATAACATGAGCCTAAAACATGTCTTAAAAGGGGTCAAACTCGGCCGAGACAAATAATGTACATAATATGAAGATTCGTGGATAATACACGATATTTTCTGTACAATTTTCAACAATAATGAAATGGGATCAGAACATCAATGACTTGGGATTTTTAAAATTTTGGACTATTCGTTTAGAAGACAGATTCAGATGCGATAATGCCCAGAGAAAATGGATTTTTAATGACCATTGTGATACTACTGCCAATACTAAAAATTTTTACAATCTAGTCAAAGACATTCAAATTTATCTTACTGATAGTGAAAATAGTTTTCGAACAAATAGAAAGAGCATGGGCATTAAAGACTACTGATTTTATACATTAACACGACACTAACACGTGTTAAAAAAAAAGTGGTTAGTCGACGGAATTTTAACAAATCCAATGGATTTTGAGGTATTTTAAACCGGTGACGATCACAATCAAAGTCAATCGAAGATATTTTAATACTTGCAGAAATAACTCAGTCGTGAATATTGATTTGCTAAGTTATGATGACAAAATCTTGGAACCTTCCACTTGACTTACCTGATTTCTGGGACAAGTTATTTCCAATCTTCGACAAATTATTTATTGGTTTGACATATAACACTAAATTGCGAAGTCATATGATGGAAATAGAGACATGATATGCAGCATGGATATTATAAGAATAAAAAGTGAAGCTGAATAAAATCGATCTAGTACTCATTCAGCAAAAAAAATGAGTTTACCTATACCAGACCAGTGGTTTTTTCAAAATTATAATTTCAAAGAAAGATCTCGGATTACTGCTATAGCAGAAACTGACACTATAACATAAATTATTATCTACTTATTAAATATTTAAACTCACACATAAAATGCTATTATCTTGCCTTATGGTTGAATAAAGGCACACTTCCTCAATTTCAAATTCATCAAAACCTTCAAACGTGTCCATTAATAATTATTTCTTGAATACAAGAACACCTGAACTCAGGGACAAAGTTATTCCAATCTTCGACAAATTATTTTTTGGTTGGTCACTAAATTTGTGAAGTCATGTGATGGAAATCGAAACATGAGATGCAGCATGGATATTATAAAAATAAAAAGTGAAGCTGAATAAAATCGATCTCGTACTCATTTCACCTTATTTTCCTTCCTTATTTTATTGTTAGTTAGTTAAACTCACTGTTACCTTTTATCGCGTACTGCTGAAAGATTATTTAAATTTACAACTACAAGTAATGAGAGGCGTTTGTTCGTAACTTAACTAAACAATATTCTATATTTATATATTTACATACTTATTCTCTACTTAATCAATCTGAACTCTACCACTTAAATCTAACCTTATCTCTGTACCCACGGCGCAACCAGTGTCCATCACATGTCCATACATCGGGATCCCGATTCGCATCACACTAATCACATTTCATAATTACACCAAGCCTATCTTCGGTTTGGGGCAGCTTCCGATACTCTGCCCCCCCATAACATTATTTTAAATTACATTATCACCAACATTAATTTGATAAAACATAGCGCGCACTGCACCGCGCTCATCCCTTCGACTTATTCTTAAGAACGGTATCTTTCGACCCGAACACCTACGCGGGCCTACGACCGACTCTTTTGACTGTTAAATGCAGACGACAACCCTCAGCCTCCGGACACATTCCTCCTCAGGGACATGGAGTTTTTTATGCATATAGGGAGAGGGGTAGTAATGCGTTATTTTACATCCATGTGGGGGTCCTCACCCACACATTCGTAACAATATTAACAATTTGTATTCACAATGCAAATGTTGAGAAAATTTTGGAGGATAATTAATTACTATTTACTCATAGCAATAAATACATTTAACTAATTTTTAATATTCAACAGACAACACATCAATGAAATGCGTTAAAATGTAATAGTATTGTCTTTGTTTTGGACCAATATTTCTAATTGGAAAACAACAGACACTCAAAAGCAGTTTTTAGCATGTGTTCAAAATTTTATGGAAATGTAAAAAGCGAAGGGATCTTGTCATTTTTTAAGAAATTTTGACACATTATTTAGTAACCACGTGTTTGTTTCGTTCAGGGCCGTATTGTCGAATTGTTGTTTTATGACCCTGTCGTTATTGCATATCAACAATACATACAAATTAATAAATCAAAGTGGTAATTTGAATGTAAAATTATATAAATCAATTTAATAAATATATTACAATAATTATATATAATTATATAAGAGCACATATTATATCTTTGGTATATGGGTACAAACAAACAAAGACAGAATAGGTCTTATAATTATATATTCACATGTTTTCTACTTACCTCCCTATTTTTCATATATACATATTTTGCGTGGCATAAGATTTATTTTTGAGCATACAAGATGCTGCACATTTTGTAGTAGGTGAAGTTCCTATTTTTGTATTATTATATGTATTAGAAACAAAAATAATTTATCGATATTTTCTGGTTCTTATACATCCCATTTTTTTGTAATTTTAATATTAGATTTATTTTTTTTATGTTGTTGTTTGTGCCATGCAAACTCTAGTGGAATATTTTATTTTATTATCTGAAACCATTTATAAATACCACTCTGCCAGCAAGTGCACTACTTTTATTTTAATTTCATCTTTCACATGCTCTTATTTTATAATTTTTTTTAAGTTATTATATCAAGTTATGTTTTATCGAACAAAAAATATTAGGGTTTCAATGAAAAAAAAATT
>NW_020536403.1:0-18887 GCF_003426905.1 Ctenocephalides felis | reverse complement strand
TACAGGGGCAAACGAAGAGTTTAGTAGAGGGATAGCAGCGTCGTCAAATGTACTTGCCTCCGTTTTTACGCCTTTCACCACGTACCTGCTGTGTTCTTGAAGCAGTAGTGGCAAACCTCGCAGAGCCATCTCGTCGGACATGCCCTCATATCCTTGTACAGCACAATCGTCGTTGTGAATTCCTGGACCTTTCGGAATTCTTCGATCCGTTGAACCTGGCCGTGCATCTAGAGAAATGCCTGCCGCCAGATCCGTCCGTACGCATGCTTGCTCCCATCAAACGTTGCAGCATTTCTTCGGTCATTTCTCTATGAAACCAATATTTCTCCGATATCTTTTTGATAACTTTGTCGCGTCCAATGTGTGCCAAATCATCATGATACCTTCATAAAATCTGTGACCTCACTCTTTTCGGTATATACATACACTAACCGATTCTCATACTCCTTTATAATTTTATCATCTTCTCTGTTGATCCCTGCATCTGTTCCTTCTGTATAGTTCCCATAATAACTTCAGTTTTCATCATTTCTCTGCGCTATGGTTAACCAGTCTTCTTCTATTAAATAGTTATTCAATACCATAAGCCCATCCACACACTCCGTCTCTTCAACTTCATTTATCGTGTTTCGGGATAGAGCATCCACATGCTTCATCTTCTCTGCTGGTCGATGAATCACCAAATCTAATGAGTTATATAATTTTGTTTCACTCTCTTCAGGATGTCTTCATCTAATTTTATTGTATCATTGATAGTTTTCTTACATCTGATTTTTCCTGGGTTTGTTCACTTTCATGGCACTCGTCGCATTTTGTAATTTTATAATTCTTTTTAACCGTTGTTTCATTATTTGATATATTCAGTATCGGTATGATAGTCTCACCCCTTTTCATTGACACTACACATCTTGGGACACATCTGTTGTCTCTTGTTGTATTGGTCTCTATATACATATTAGCATTTGTGTCTCTATCAGTATGTACACTAATGAACCCTACATATTTAGACGGTATAACATACGTTTTTCGCACACAGGTTAGTTTTTGGTGGTGGTAAGTCCGGCACTTTCAAATCTCTCAGGCAATCATCCATTTCACAAACTTTGTCGTCGAAGATTCGTAAGACTCCTAACTATCACAATCGTTTTTGTTCTGTGAACAGTTGACCTATTAGTAATGGTATTGATTGGCATTCATCTTTCACAACATATATAGGAGTCACAGCATTAGCTTCGTCTACTTCAATTTCTATGGTACAACTACCTATCGGACGAACTTCTCCGCTGCCCAAACCTGTGATTGTGATATTCCTTGGAATTTCTTCGCACTGTATTCCTAATCCGCTGCATCACTTTTCTCAAAAGTGTGCACTGTCTGCCTAAATCAATATAGCTCTTTATTTGTCTACCCGAAATATAGGCGTCATGAAAATATTTTGGGTTTTCTTTCTGCTCTCTATTCATGTCGGCATTCGTCAGTACATTAGATTTTTCTGCAGTGTGTTTGTTCTCTGATTTGATTCTATCGCAATATTTTGATACATGACCATATGCGTCGCATTTGAAACATAGTGTCCGTCGCACTGTTGTCTCTAGCTGGCAAATATTCCTTTCGAGTATATTCGGATTTAATTCCTCTCGTTGTCACTGTCTCCGAAGGTAATAATGCTCTTGTCATTACTTGGTTCTCTTTGTGTATGGGGTTCCTCTCTTTTCTTAATTTCGTAGGCATTCATATCATTAAATAAGTCGTCGGTACCGTAGTGGGTTTTTGCCATCATCTCACGTCACACATATTCTTTGATTTTGATCCAATTAGAAATCTGCTCTTTAATTTCTGCTAGTTCTAACCCTAGAACAACTACATAATCTAACTTTATCGTGGAAGTAATCATAAAGTGGTTCATCACGTTGTTGCACCCTATCCATCATCCGAACCCATTTCTCGGTTGTTGTCTCCTTAGACGCAAACGTATCATTGCATTGCACTCTTGCGCATCATGGTTCGCTCCGCAAACGAGATATGTTCGAGCTATTTCCAAAATATATATGCGTCAGGTAATTGATGTAATAGTTGAATACTTAATATTTCTCTCACCTATGCGTCTGCTTCGTCCGGATTTCCTCTGAAATCTTCTATCCTTTTTAGTAATTCTGGCATAATCGCCAACCCGCTTGTAGCCTTTGATGTGTTTACCACTCGCAATCGTATCGAGCATCTTCATCAAATATCATCGCGGAGTCCACTTTCCAGCATCATAGTTTTGAGTATTTATTCTTAAGTTAGCCCTCCGTCGCGTACAAATCTCTCTTCTCTGATACTAGCATCAATTTGGTTCAACCCTCGTGGTTCACTCAGGTCGCTAAAAGAAAACGCGTTGCACATAATTGTATATAATAATTCGTTTTCGTACGTGTTATGGTCACTGTATATCTCAATAAAGTTTAAATTAATCCTGAATAATCCTTGAGTTATCTTACTTCTGATTTGATAACTCTAATCGTCTCTATTAAAACACAATGTTCTCTTAATTATTTATTTACTCTAATTACACTAAGTTCTCTATGATAAGTATGTTCTCTACTCTAGCTACACTATGACTCTCCGCCTACGATAGGATCATCCTCCATAGCATTTCTATATAGATCACGCTGTCATTCGTATCAACATTCATACATCACAACACGCCACATCTATTCCAGTATATATATATATAATATATATATATATATATATATATATATATATATATATTGCAATGATCTGAAATAACAAACACTACACATAATAAACATAAAAACATTTAAATGAATATTAACTTACCTCTGTCTTATTGTCCAGAACACCACACCTTCACTCAATTGTGCACGTCCATTATCGTCATTTCTTTATCATTGTCACTCACTTTAACTGTCACTTCAACTTCACTATCACTCTCAATCTTCAAGGCTGCTTGTACCCGTACCCGTACATTATCCAATGCTTCCATCTGTAAAATTTGACTGCGAGTGTCATAATTTCGGTTATATCTTTGGCTGCTAAGAATTTATGCAAACAACTTGAACAAAATTCAAAATTTTAGATATATCGAAGTCCTTTGATCAGTTTGAGAAACAATTCTGTGTTATCGCCGCCTTATTATCAATTTTGTGAGTAGTTTCAGAGGGAGAATAGTGACTTCACTGTACTTTTTCTGAAGAGGTGCTAAAGCAGGTGCTGGTATTAATTTGGTTTTGAGTTTGTGTTTTTTCTTTAAATAGTTCACTAGTGTGGGCAGTTTTTTTAGTTGGCCGAATGAGGTCCGTTGCAGTTGCAGAATGTTGGATTGGGGATATCATTTTCCTTAGACATTAGCCTCAGGCCAATTTGATGAAACTCCGTACACTTTATTGCAAATATAATGGGCACTGATCACTTTTTGGATTCTTTTTTCGGGTTTTAGAATTATAATATACATGCCCACACAGCACATTGTTGACATTGGGTCGACCACTTTCCGTGCGTATTTGTAATAAATAATCTATATAGTTGCATACTTTTCGTGCGTATTTGTAATAAATAATTCATATAGTTATAAATATTGAATGAACTAAAACTGCAATTCCATATATAGCATATTTATTCAATAGTATTTTATTTACACTACTAAAAATAACTAAATTAAACTAACTTAACTAAATCATTGGTGATCATTATCCTAAAACTTATCATTATTTTATTATATAGTATTATTAAATTTAAACAAATTATTTCATTTTTTATTTTAATTATTTTCATTATCATTATTCACATTGGGTTCATCACCGCCTTCTAAAGCACTGGAAAGAACAAATTTTAAATTATTATAAACTATATTTCACAGGTTTATTTTATATAATAGAATGTTAATTGACATTTTGGAAATACCTGGATATTTCAACTTACGGAGCATTCCAGACAAATGGGCTGTCATGGGCATGACGCAGCCATTTTTTGACACACTGTTCAACTTGGCTCTGCGTCACACGCTTTTGCTCAGATACATTATCTGAAAACATTATTGGTTCAATTAATTATTTGTTTAAATAATAATATTTTTAAAGTAAGTCATTTAATGTATTAATTAATACCTATCATTATTTTTCTATTAAGAGGGCCAAAAAATTCTTTTTGGCTTTGCCTCCAACCCAGCCGTACTCCTTCGCTACCACATCCTTAAACCTACCTTTAAAAGAAATATGGTAGCGCTTTTACAGTCTACGCCACCAATTCGTCCTAGGCGTGGCCTCTATAAATGATACAGTATATGTAATTGATTTGTCCATTTTATCCATCGAGGAACATCATATTTACCAATTTTTTTGCTATTGACGCATTTGTCAATAGCTGCTCCACATCTTGCAGTTCTGCCTCTGTCGATACAGGAAATTTATTGTACACTGCCAGTGTATAATCAGGCGAATCATTCGCCTTTTTACACTGGCAGCACTGCTTATTAATGCTGTCCATTACAGCTTGGAAATTGCTGTCAATGGTGACATTCTGCTGCTCAAATTTAAGATTGATTTTGGTATCCAATCTCGAAATGAGTTTCTACAAGTCTGTTTTTTTTTAAGTTGTCTAAACTTCATAATGTACATTAACATTGATGTAATTGATGTAATGAAATAGCTCACGTTTGTACCCATCCATGGACTCTGTACTGCTCCCAGCACCATGGTCAAACATCCTATCCCCATCATCACAATCTTAAATATAATATTAGGTGATATGATATGTAACATTAGTATACTTATAAGATTATATTTGTGCTTAGGGTGACAAAGTCAATGAAACACAATTAAGTTTATCTGTCAGAAAAGAAATATTGTATTGTTAGTTTTACATTAGACAAAGTTTTAAATACAATACCTTACATACCTGTCAGAAAAGAAATGACATTTAATGTTATTAATCACAATGTCAGTTCCTAAACACATTTACAACAATATCTACTCCGTGACCTATTTTAGGTTATCACTTGTTTTGCTATCCTAATATCATAGGAGCTGTATCTAGGACAATCATAACGCGCGAAATTTAAACTAAAGAAAATTAGGTATTTTTCTTTAGTAGATTACTTACAAGTATTAATTAGACGCCTTACATTTGGCGTTGGTCGCCTATTAACTATTATATTATATATTATATTTATTATTTCAGCCTAATGGCCTAGAAATACATCATTATCTTAAGTCACAATAATACCTTAAACCTACTTTATATACAAAAAATAAATTGAAAAGTCTAATCAGGGGGATCTAATAACTTTAACGTTCTGACTGGTTGCCCAAGTAACTCTTTTACCTTTGCTTTCTTCATGCGGTTGATTGTTCTCAATCAGCCTAGACTTTCTTTATCATTTTTGCCACAGAGAACGTCTTCTATAGAAATGCTTGTTCTCTCTAACATCGCGCATTTTTTTTTCAATGCTCAACCGTGTTCTCCTCCATCCGCACAGCTCACACCTTCGTTCTTCAGAGTTCAGCCAGTGTTTGTTATTTTCTCCATGGTGCCACATCTATACCGCGCAATTACTCTCTGATCGCAACCATTGCTCCAGCCTCTTAGATACTGTGGAAGTCCACCTGTCATTATTTCTCTATACTTTCTATCGAATCTGGATCTTTCCAGTTTGTTCCAGTGCTCTTGACTTTGTACCTCGCTTCCTCTCTCCCGCAGTACTTCTCCAACATTCGCTCCGGTTTCACTCAGCTGAACTATGCCCTCCTGGCCAAATCCACATTTGTTTATATATCTTACCCTTTCATCCAACCTCTCTTTATCCCCTTTACCACTTCTTCTATCGCTAATACACTCCTTCACTATGGCATTTACTCCTGTCTTTAACTGTTTCTCTTCATAATTAATCGCTCTCTTAGCTAATCTCAGATGTAATTTGTCTCGTTTTACTTCCTCATAGAATACATAATCTGGAGTACAGGACTCCAGACGAAGTATCTATTTCAGGTATTTTTTCTGTACTCTTTCGAGTTCTGCGATCTCTCTCCAACCTCAAATCTCTGCGCCGTCAACATAACATAACTTTATTTGATTTGCATTGGGTTTACTTACTGCTCTGCATGGTATGTCTAAACAATCCGTAATCGGAACCTTAAAATAAGATGGTTTAAACTGAACCAAGTTTCGGAAATGTTTTATTTATGTTTCGTCCGGTGGACTTACGACGACTCTAAGGCGTTCTATTCGTGGTTGGGCCGATAACCATGCGACGACTCTGAGGCGTCATATTTGTGTTTGGGCCGATAACCTTTGGACGCCTCTGAGGCGTCTTTGTAAGCGAAGGGGTTAATTACTGATGTGAAATCAAAATTTTTAGACTATTATCAACATAAAATAACTTCATTTGATTTGCTTTGGGTTTACTTACTGCTCTGTCCAATAAATCCGTTATCAAAGCCTATAAAGTAAAAATGAATGCACATAGCAAGATTTAGATTTAATAATAAATATTTAATTAAAAAATTTATTGTATGCGATCTTACTGTTGTTTGAATGAATTGCAACAGGCGTAGAACATCTACTCGATAAAGTTGGTGGTGCAGGGGCTGGAGGCAAGATGCCAGGCTCGGAGTCCAGGTCCAAATCGTCACTGGAACTTCGGTTCCTTCTGGCAGGAACTCTTCTTTGTACTTTTCTTGCCTCCGCATCAGATGTTATGTTTGAATATTCGAGCGCTTCCTTCATTTTGTCAAGTCCCACCTCAATTTTTTTTTTTTTTTTTTTTTTTTGTTACAATTTATTTTTGTTAATCAAGACTTTTTTAATGTCTTATTTACAAAATTGATATGAGCAAAAAAAAAATACAAAAAAAAAAACAAAAAATGCAATACATTGAATATAAAATGAAAAAAGTTAAAATAAAAATAAAATAAAAACAGTAATACAAAAATAATAACATAAATGAACGATGACGTGATGATGTATGCCGCGTACTACGTCAGGACGCGTGCAGACAATGGGCTAGGTGTTTGGTAGATCGGAAGGCCATTTCTTGCTCAATCTTCTTATCGGTCTGTGAATCGCTTGAATTGTAGGATTTGTATGCTGGATTAATTTATTCGTTGAAAGATGAACTTCTAATCTTGATCATTTCGTTGACTGTTGAGATTTTCAAATCCTTATGTAGGCAAAAATTCGAAATATACCAAGGCGCATTAGTAAGGATACGCAGAATTTTATTCTGGCACCTTTGAATGATGTTTATGTTAGATTTGCAAGAGCAACCCCATAGTTCGATTCCCACATCAAATGAGTCTACAATCATAATAGAAATATATTTTGATACTTTTATTACTAATTGTATATCTGTTATGCTATCCACCCGTAGATATAAAAACTCTGTGGACTTTGTACGTTTTCCAGGACTCTCTTGGCTACTTCATCTGCTTTATTGTAGAGCTTTTTATTCTCAAAATTAGGAAAGAAGGATGTACAATCTTCCCTATTGAACCAATTTTTTGGAATTATATCCACCCCGTCTTCAAATAGAACCACAATGAATGATTTTATGCTCACCTAAAATTAAAACCCAATTAGTTTACATTTTAATTACATTTTCATCACAAATTATTAAAATATTTGAATGTAATCTCTTCATAGTCGAAGAATTAAACTAATGAATTGCTTACCTTGATCGTTTTATATATTTTAATTTTAACGTGCTTGCGGGAAAAAGTAATCTAACAAACGCCTATCAAATCGGTAGATGTGGCTTAACGCGGTAGGTGTGGCTTAACGCGGTAGGTGTGGTTAATATATTGAACTATACAATTATATAAAACTATATAATTTAATAATGAGAATGATTTAAGAAGAATTAAACTAATGAATTTCTTACCTTGATCGTTTTATGAATTTTAATTTCAACGTGCTTGCGGGAAAAAGTAACCTAACAAACGCCTATCAAATCGGTAGGTGTGGCTTAATGCTGTAGGTGTGGTTAATATATTGAACTATATAATTATATAAAACTATATAATTTAATAATGAAAATGATTAATATATTATAAAATATTTAATCAAATTTTATATTATTTAAAAAAAACCTTATTAATAAAACAACACGATAAACAGAACTATAATACAACCGAGAGCATAAGAGAGTGCTCTTTAATCAAGCATTTAAACGTTTCATAGTACATTGATACCAACCGATATGATTCGCGGTGAACAAATATTTTCAGTTATGTTTTTAACATATGCAAAAATTTAATAATTATTGCATTGAAAAGTATGAAAAATTGATCATAAAGACTGTTAAAAAATAACCAATCGATCGATATAATGAAAATGCAATTATTTGGCAAATTAATTAATCCAGCAGACAAAATAGTCTAATTCAGTGATGTGCCGCCAAAGTCCGCCAAAGATTTTGATGGCCATGGCTTATCGCATAGGGGTCATTCTTTTACAAACCGGACACTAATTAACCTTGACATTTTAGAATTGTCTGAAAATTTGTTTACAGATACTATTCATAAAATCATTTGACACGTATTTCAGGATTTTGCTGAAAAAAATTTTTTGACGTAAATATTTACGATTGAAATATGGATTTTTTGCTCAATTTCTATGAACATCATCTGCGGTAAATTAATTATCTCCGGATGTGCTGATCCGATCAGTATTATTTTTTTTTATTACACTCATATTGAAGTGAACTTTGTAATGATGAAAAAAATTTTTTTTGTTTTTGCAATTTTCTTAACAATAACAACCCTTAAATATTTACAAAGGTTTTACTCGGCCTTTACCCGAATTGAATCGATCCAAAAAAAAACATATATTTTCTTTTTTCCTCTGCAACAAAATTCTTTTTACAATTTGTTGGAGGTTTTGTTACATCGAAAAATATTAAATATTTTCAAGCGCGAGCCGCGCTTTTTACGTCGTGGACCTCAAAGACTTGTACTCATTTGTCACTTTCGAATGACAATCTTATTGGTTTTCGGTTGAAAAATATTTTATAATTTCACTTCTGGCGAAAAATAAACATATAGTCGAAAAAACACATTAGGGGAGAGCGGAGCTTAAAAGTTCGTGGGTAAAAAGATCCACTGCCAATATCTCAAAAACAAGTAAAGTTAGAATTTTTTTTAACAATAATATTTGAATGTAGACGGATTGTTCAGTTAGATTTTTCTAATAATAAAAAAATGTTGTTCAGCCACTTTTTTCAAATTCTTCTTTTTTAATTCTTAAATTAATTTAAGGGATCGACTTATTTTTAATTTTAATAGAATTTTACGTAATAATAGCTAAATTATATAGCCAATGTAAAATAAAAATTTCATTCGTATATTTTTATAAAGAAAATACCAGATATACCTTTGATCTGATGCTTTGTCAGAAATATTTATCAGCAGAGTTAATTAACTATTAATTTATATATAATTATATATATCAATATATCTATTGTAAAATAGCTTCTTTCTAACTTAATTTAATTTTTTATTTACTATTTCCTTATTATTTACACCTAGGCCAGTATGAAGGTGTGGTTGACTCTGTTTACCCCACCCACATGTCAGCTTTAATAGAGATTATATCAGAAAGGGTTGAAGTCAACTTAAATATTCCTCTACATTCAAATATTGTTGTAAAAAAATTTCTAACTTCACTTGTTTTTGAGATATTGGCAGTGGATCTTTTTACCCACAAACTTTTAAGCTCCGCTCTCCCCTAATATTTTATTTCGACTATATGTTCATTTTTCGCCAGAAGCGAAATTATAAAATATTTTTCAACCGAAAAACAATAAGAATGTCATTCGAAAGTGACAAATGAGTACAAGTCTTTGAGGTCCACGACGTGAAAAGCGCGGCTCGCGCTTGAAAATATTTAATATCTTTCGATGTAACAAAACCTCCAACAAATTGTAAAAAGAATTTTGTTGCAGAGAAAAAAAGAAAATATATGTTTTTTTTTGGATCGATTCAATTCTGGTAAAGGCCGAGTAAAACCTTGTAAATATTTAAGGGTTGTTATTGTTAAGAAAATTGCAAAAACAAAAAAAAATTTTTTAATCATTACAATGTTCACTTCAATGTGAGTGTAATAAAAAAAAATAATACTGATCGGATTAACACATCCGCAGATAATTAATTTACCGCAGATGATGTTCATAGAAATTGAGCAAAAAATCCATATTTCAATCATAAATATTTACGTAAAAAATTTTTTTTCAGCAAAATCCTGAAATACGTGTCAAATGATTTTATGAATAGTATCTTTAAACAAATTTTCAGACAATTCTAAAATGTCAAGGTTAATTAGTGTCCGGTTTGTAAAAGAATGACCCATAGGCGTAAAATCATAGTACATTGATACCAACCGCCAAAGGCGTAAAAATATTTTTGAAGTTGAATGCACTAAAAGTTCCTTATTATAAAAATAAATTAAATTAAAAAAATGCAACCCAAGTATTATGCTCGCGGATAAATATTTCGTTATTCATAGATTCCGATATATATCGGAACCAAAATCCTTTGTAAATGCCGTCTTTTTGAACTAATAGAAAAAACTTTGACAAAAGCGTCTTCATTGCTTGGTGTTTTTGAGATTGCAAACAGAATGAAAACATTATTTATTATTATTTTAAGTATAGTATTTGGTATTATTAATCATCCATAAAAAGATGTTTTCATTATGACTGATAATCGCCTGAAAAAATAGTTTCATAAAAATATGATAATGTATATGGATCACTTTATTGGAATTCTTGCATATTTCCCAACATCTGTATTAAGAAATACAACATATTTTTGAATATTTTTGAATAATTTCAGTTATGGGCCATGTTAATAAATCAGATGTTTCACTCATCATATATTTCCCAATTAGGTTTATTATGGCTGGTCATACAAATCTTCTTTCACTTTAAATTTTTCACCTATTAATTGCTATTGATTCAGTTTTGATCAGAAAGCCACATTAATTATATTGACAATTTTAACATCACGTAAAGCGCAAAATGAATCGGCCTTTTTATTAACATTGAATGTAAAATCTGAATTGCAATACTGAGGATATACTATACTATACTTAGGATTATCACAATAGTCTATCAAAGGTCCTTCGAAATGCATAGACTTATCACAAATTCTAGGCATGACTTCAGACTTCACATCTTTCCCTATAAAATATTCTTTTGCCTCAAAGAATCTTTTATAAATTTGCTGCAATGGTTTCTCTTACTTCCGTATGTATTTTTTCAAGATCTGCATGTAATTCTCAAATTTAAAGGCACTAAATGAATCTAAGCTAAGTATAATATATTATGTATATTATGGCTTACATTATGATCTCCACATAAAACCTTAAAACTTTCAACAAAATAATGAAGTATCTGCATAATCTAAAAGATCAATTAATAACGTGTTGCTACATCAAATTGTAATAGCAATATGTAAAGTAAAATTTTTTTTATAAAAGTCATTCGAAATATGAGATTTCAAAACTACTGACCCACTATACAATAATAATTGTCTTAATTCTGTTGCTTTTCCCAATCTCACATATTTCAATGATCGAAGCTTCCTAGTAATTTCATTGGGTATATAAATCTTTAAGTTGCATAAAAAATTGGAAATGTCATTAGTTTTAGCACCTTCAGTCCACAAAAGCAGCAATCTCTTAACTACTTCTAAACAAGTCAAATGCATATAGTCAAGTGGTACATTCGTAACTAAACCAATGTTCGGTATTTCAAGCAATCTCGTATAGCCATTATGGCAGTCTTCATCTTCTAAGCTTCGAATGTCTTCATCAGTACTTGCAGGTGATTGCATTTCTGGGAAGCAATTTCTGCGATTAATATTTGAACTACAAATAAGACATTTCAAACAACTGAAGTAGCCTGTGTGTCTCTTTGCCTGCAATATAAATGATTTGGTGGAAGTATCACAAACAAAATATTTAATGCGCGTCTTATATTCTTCTCCATTGTGATGAAAACCCTCAGCGCTTACTATAATTATTTCATCGAAATAATCACTTCGAATCTTTAGTGTTCTCAACCCCACAGTAAAGTCTAATAATGAATATATATTTGGTAAGAATTACAGAACATAAGAATGCCCAAGCTGACATGTTCGAAAAATTCGAGAGAGGCAAACCGTCAACATTAATTTCTAATTCGATGATAAAAGATTTTAATTTCAACCTATCAATTCAGTTAATAAACCAAAATGATTATATTCGCCTGGATTGACAACTTCTGATACTGCATTCCATTTTGTTTTCAGAAGTGTTCTACTATCTGCTCGTAAATAAATCACTGAAACAATCATGAAGTTTTAGCCCTTTAAGTAGTGCGGATACAGCATTATGAAGTATCTGATAATTTACAGCTCACTCTGCCAAAAATGGTTTTGCATCAAAAACTTCAGTTATATCTTCATTGGTACCTGAAAGAGAAATATTATAATAACTTGTTTCAACATCGCCCTGTAACTCTGCCTGGTAAGAAGACGGTCCTTCAAAATCATCTACAATAGAAGATTTAGTCGCAGTTTCAATATTATCTATTGTAAAAGCACTAGTACTCGGCAAATTAATATTATCCCGTTTGCATTCAGATATCTGCAAAATAATTTCCGAACGTAATATCTGCATTTCCCAAACAAGCCTTCTATCAAAATGAGACTTCTATCAGACATATTTTTTTATAGACTTTTTTGACAAATTACATAGTCGAACAACAAGAAATTCTGAATATTTTATATTCCAATATTGTCTAAGATTATAGTAGCGTAAGTACAGTACTTGAATCATCAAACAAGAACATGCAAATGACGCCGAACAATTCTTGAAGAAATTTCTTCATTTTCCCTCTTATTGCCTTCCCATTTTTTATCTTCTTTGAAGATTTATATTTCTTAACATTTTGCAACAAACAACCTGTTTGTTTCTTTTACCAGTAACTCAAAAAATCATCGCCAATGATAAATCTACTGAACTTTCTATAATTTCCGTTTCCTTTGGAAACACTTCAACTCCATCATTACCTAAATATCGATTTATATCCATATGAATATCATTTTCGGACCATGGTGTAGTTGTAACATTATTATATTCGTCATCGGAATCGCTTCCCTCTGAATCGCTTTCCATATGTAAAACATTCACTACTAATAAGAATGTCTGACTTAACACTTTCACTTATATCATTTTCGATAATATATCGGCATACACGTTGCAATGTTATTACATTCAACACCCTGTTTGTTGTTCCATTATAAACCACGTTAAATAGTAAATAATTTCAATATATATATATATATATATATATATATATATATATATTTAATTAAAAACTCAAAATAAATCGACTCTATGATGACAACACAAGCACTGTTACTCGGTAAAAGAACTTACTACGTCACCGACTACTGCAACTGGAATACGAGTGACGTATTATTACGTCGGCGGATAGCGAACAAATAATGACGTAGTACTACGTCAGCGGCCAGTAAAGATCCAACCTGAGAAAATTGGATTGGAATAACTCTTTGCTAAATAAACATCTCCTATCGTCTTCTTTTCTGCAAAGCCGCAAATATATCATCTCGACTAACTTCTACTTCTAGGCCAACGACTGGCAACATTCATTTCAATCAACTTTAGTCTTAACATACCTTTAAGAGTTCGAAGTAAAAGTAAACATTGATGGAAATTTCCGGAAAACGAGAGCGAAATCTGAGAATCGTGTTGTATCCATTTGGTAAAGGTATGAGCTTGTGTAGTTTAGAATTTTTTCCGCAATGAAAAAACTATTGACTTAAAAAGTAGCATTTCCTTGACTTTATTTGAAATATAGAGGATGAAAGGCATCTGATGGCTTGCGGCTATAGAATTAGGTAATAGGCTATGCCATAGGTGGGAAACCTGCGGCCTCGAGGCCGCATGCGGCCTCCGGGAGGTTCTTGTGCGGCCCCTTGCCGTCTAGTACAAAATACTGCTATTTTAGTTACTTTCAAACAACTATTGTACATCAACGTCACGACAGTTCTGCGAAAAATCCCACTAAAAACAGTTATATTGTAACATGTCATCAGATTACTAGCCTGAAACACAGGCTCTTAGGCAGATACAAAATAAAGATCTAATATATTATATTAATATTATTTAATATAAGCAATATTTTCGATTTCGCAAGACATCGCCCATTATATGATTCAAGAAGTATTATAAAAAAATTAACAGTGCAGAAGAATTGTTAGCACCCGGGTTGAAGATTTTTATGCGTATCCGTAGTAAAATGATAAAAATTTATTCTTCTCGCAACCAAAGCAAATCCGCAGCTTTGGCGGAGATCGGAGCAACCAGATTTTACCTAGATATATTGGCTATTATGAGACCGTAGTTATAAAATGACACAAAACTATACCTTTTATCATAAAATACAAAAATATATTTTTAAAAATTGCTGTAGGCAAAATATGTATCCGTATTTATTTGCACATAATATATAGAATTTATTTATATTTAAATCTTGAAATATAAATATAGAGTAAGGTATTTGAAATGAGAACTCAAATGCAAAATATAAATGAACAGTACATTTTGTGCATAATAAATACATATTTTAATTAAAATATATCTTTCACGTTCATTATTGTTAAATAATGTTAAAATATATATAATAATACGCTTATTTTCATGGGTAAACATTATTATTCTCTAAATCTAATTAAATAATATTTTTTAAATTATATTTTTAAATGTCTGTCAATAGTGTCTAGGTATATTTATTTTGGAAAGAGGTAACGTTGCGTTATGTATATGCATAATGCATTAATCCTTTTTTTGTTATGATAACTATTGTCATGAATAACAACAAGCAGGAATATTCATACCGAAAGTTCACAAATGAATTTAATCTGTTTTTTCCAAAGCCCGAAATTCCCTAAATTAACCGTTAACACCTTAGTTTGCAATGAATTCAATGGTATAAGAAAAATATATAATTTTTTATTTCAAATAATTATGTTACAATAAGAATATGAATCAAATTCAAATCAAAAGACTTTAATATCATTTTTATATAAAAAATGAATGTTTATATGAAATTAAAACGAACTAAAATTCGATTTTATCGAAACGAAGTCGATTTTATCTCATTACATACGTTCGAAACATACCAACTTTTTTTCCAATATTCAAGAAAAAATGAATAAAATTTTGTTCGATTTTCTTCGACAAAAAACAAAGCAAAATAAGTCACTAACTTAGTGTTTAAAAAATATTTTTTTATTGTATTTTTTGTAATATTGTTATATCATTTTATATCATTGTTATTATATATTATATTTAAAATTTTGAAGTGTTTTATTTATTTTTTTCTATATAATGCAATAAATTGTTAAAACTATAAAAAAAACTATAATAATTTCACAAAAGTCACTTTATTAGGTCAATCAGCTTATGCGGCCTCTTTTATTGCTGCTTAATTTAAGTGTGGCCTCTAATGGCAAAAGGTTCCCCACCTCTGGGCTATGCTGTGCATTTATCTGAAGGAAACATATGTGACGATGTATCCACAACAATTTCAACGCCAAAACTACTTAGCTCTGGTATGGTTAACTGATAATTATGACTTGCACTTATAACTTTGCTAATCTGTACTACAGGATTGCCCAGATGTATTTTCTTCTTAGAGAGTATAGATAGACTGCCGTCCTCGTCTTAGTGACCATTCTCGCCGACTTGAAAAGAAATATCTATAATGTTGATACTGGTTTAGTAATTCAATCAAAATACTATTAATAAAAGAGAGAGACAGTTTAGTTGTACTGGCATCCATACCGCTTATATCCACCACTTTCTTGAATCGAATCAGGATCACCAATGTTTCCACGACATTAATATATTGAACGTTTCTGTATTCTTTCTTTAACTACTAACTCTGGCTCTGACTTACCCATGACTCCAAATAAAAAAAATAAAATGGAGCAAAGCTGCAATACCGCGCGATTAGACACCATCTGAATAACCCTACCCCTCTTCTATTCACTTGTTTACGTTCATTAGAAGTCGTAATTGTGCAACGCTTTTATTCATGTTTGATCGAACGAATTGAAACGGCGCTCTGAATCGGAACTTTTATAAATATTAAACGTGAATCATTGAATTTAATAACTTTGCATCTAAAGATGTTGTGCTCCATTCTAGTAAAACATTAATCCCAACTACTAACTTATCTCGTGTCATATCAATCAACAAGTAACGCCAATACCTGAAGAAATCTTCAGCATTTTTAATGTACTGTTTTGGGCTCTTCTCAATATAATTGGTAACAATATTAATCTTAAAGTCATTACCATGTACCTTGGAAAAAATTGTTAACTTTTTGATTGATGAACCATGGGTACAAATAAATGGAAGGCATCTATCTGAATTTATATTTTTGATAAATTAATACTGTCCATTTAGTAGTAGCACGTGAGAAACATACGCAAATTTTAAAACTGCACTGTATGCAATTTTTAAATTTTTTTTGAGTTACGATTAAAGAGCCTAAGGAAATTCAATTTCTGAGGAGGTGATGAATCGTCCCCGAAATGTCAAATTATGCAGTTTTAAATAAAAAATTAAAGTTTTTATATGAGGAACATAACCTGAAAGATATTAACCGTCCAGTTAAATATTTATATCAAATATTTTAAAATGAAGTAATATTGCATGTATATCTATATACATTTGGTTAAGCCTTGCATTCCAAACGACCACATAAAAAGCATAACTCGTGTTATTTTAGTAAATCAAGATAATAGTTTTGAGGATGACATTTTTATTAATTTAAATCGTTCGGTAGATATTAATGAACCGATTCTGCCGCATAAAAGTCATTAGATTTTGTATCTAACAACCTGAGAAAAACGCTTGACTGCACAGAAACCACATGGCTTTTGACAATGTATTTTTGTGGGGCAGAAACGGTCCATAAATCTTAGTTTTCTCATGCTATTTATAAACGTTTTGTTTACGAGTTTCTTGTTGAGCGAAAATATCTTAGAAATGTGATGCTAAATTCTTCAAGTACAGTTTTGCCTAAGTATTCAAATTATGTATTGCATTGTTAACGATAAAGTGTCGGTAGTTTTCTTGAATTGATTTTTCCGTGAAATTTTTTGAAATTATGTGTGTGTTGTGTTTAAATATATAAAATTAGTTTGAATGTACTGAACTCGAATATAAATGAATTAATTGCTAAATGATAGCAAAACAATTGGGGTATAATATTTATAACAGGAAATGGTTAATATATTGTGGAAATAATAATGTTATAAATAGAATGAAAAATTATTACGCTGTTGAAAAAAACACTATTATATAAGTACAAGCACTGTTATTCATTATACTACAGCAGTTCTGAAAAGAATTTATATATAATTAAATCAATGGTCAACCTTAACTACATACTGATACTAATAACGACTGATAATTTATATTTGTATTGCGATTCCAATACACTTGTTAAAGAACGATCAAGTACTACTGGAAGTGAGCATATTAAATATTTGAATATGGTAGAAAGCAAATGATGCATAGTTTCCTCCTATTTGAAACAAATGAGCATAAAACATGTCATGGGAGGAATTAAACTTGGCTCAGACAAATAAATTATATGAGGAGTTGGTGCACTATTTTCTGTACATTTTGACATCAATATACGTAACTATGATCAAATACGATGTGGTCAGGATCTTTATGGCTGAAGAATATTACCATTTTGTTCGACTATTTGTTCAAAGTCGAACATATTCAGGTGCGACCACATAAAGAAAACCTTGAGTTATGTTCACTGTGATGTCAATGATTTGATTGCTTTTATGTGCCGGAGTATGTGAAACATTTCATTTACATGCAATATTGCCAAATCAATCTAGTGAAAGACATTCACAAGCTATCGTTATCTTTATTATTGTGAATAGTTTTCGAACAAATAGGAAAGCACCGCCATGGATAATCATATTGACCGATATAGAATTTACGCGGGTACTTATATTGAATGATATATTGATCATTTAATATTTTTAATTAAGTTTACATGGGTACTAACAAGATTTGGGGTGTAGTCAACGTATTACAGATTATTTCTGTCACATATTGCCACATATTAAACGAAAGGCTAACCTTAGTTTGAACGAAGAAGGAATTTTGACATAAACCAATTATTTTGGTATATTTTAAAAAATCTTAAAGGCATTTGACCTTCAATAACCTCCATACATAATCAATCAAGGTGGATTGTTTTCTGATCAGTAGAATTGTAATTGAGGATCATGGATCAAATGATATATAATTTGGCAGTCGAAGATATTTTAATGATGCTTACAGGATTTAATATATTAATGAAAATGAAACATGTCGTACAGCATGGATATTATTATAAAAATGGTAGACTGAATGACATCGATTCGTGATCATTCGACTACTTTTAAATTGTCGATAGCTGCAAAATATAAAAAAAAATGGGGGTTAATTAATAACTAATTTAACTAATTTTGAATATTCAATAAACAACACACCATGTAACGAGTAAGATGTAATATGTAGTATTTTTTTTTTTTATCAATTTTTATAATTGAAGAGTACCAAAAAAGTACCAACATACACATAAACAATGCATATACAATCAGGGCAATCAACATTAATATACAAAGTGTTCCAATGGAATTTGAATGTAAAATTTTATAAGTCAACTTATATAATATAATTACAGTTATCATATACAACAATATAATTGCACATATTATCGCAATTATGATAAGTAAAACATTTTTTTTTGTCTTATAATTTTACATTCATATTTCTATTACTGCTATATTTTATATATACAT